>NC_033644.1:5038416-5115549 GCF_001540865.1 Ananas comosus | reverse complement strand
GAGAAAAGTTGAGGGCCTTGTTTGAACTTATGCAACATGTGGGGCTATGTAGGGTATGAGAGGCTCTTTTCTCTCTTATTTCTCACCCACACACCCTCTCATATCTCTCTCTCTTCTCTCTCTAAAAGACAAGAAGAGGAAGAAGTAAGGAAAGGAAAGAAAGAGAGAAGAAGGATGTCTTCCTTATCTTCTTCATCTTCCTTGGTTGGAGCTTCTTGGAGAGGTAAGCTTCTAAGCTGTCTCTCATGTGATTTCTAGAGATAGATTGATTGCTCTAGAAATAGAGTTTTGTATTATGTGAGGGCGTAGTACCCTGCCAGTTACAGGTATAAAGCAGAATGGCACTAGCCGAAGTGTTTAGAAGTAATCTATGGCGAGAAAGTAGAGACTCGCGTAGAGATAGAAGTGTCGAGAATGACTCTTAGAGCATATTGAGTAGTAAATTGCGAGAGTCGAGCCATAATGCCTATGGCGCCGAGTAGTCGAAATTTCGGATGTCATTCCGGTAGAATCGAACAGTGAAGTGCATCACTGTTGAGGAGAACGGTCGATTAGTGGCCAATGTTGAGAGTGGGCCTAGTAGACTCCAATGTGAGTGTAGGCGATGGTGTCGTGCGGTCGGTTGCATAGGCAGATTGCCTAATGCTAGGTTACTGTGGAAGCTGTAGAGGCGTTAGAGCGCTCGATGTAGATACCCGTGCTAGAGTGCGGATGTGAATTCAGCGAGAGAGTGTATTGGCAAGTAGCACTTGAGCTTGCTAGGTGCGAAGCGTGCCATGGATCACTCATGGGACTGGTGACTCTGCACTAGGTGATAGGAACCGATATTGGTACGTGTGACTCGGTAGAGAGTGTGCGTGTTAGCGACACGACGCGGGTAGTGCTTGGGGGACGACCGTGCCTGGAGGCATTTGTGGACTGTGGGCCTGGGCCCATTGGGCATGCGCAGTCAGCTGTGAGTGACAGCGGCCGGTACTACGGTAGGGCAGGCTGGTCAGGACGGTAGTCCGAGTTTAGGCCAGGAGCGTGGAATGCCACGTGATAAGTTGTGTGACGATGTACACGAGTATGGTTGTTGACCCTAACCTGTAGGACTTGAGCGTGGTTTGTGGGTCTTAATTGCTCTGTTGGAGTGTGTGCGAATTCCCAAAGTGAGAATTTCGCCCGATCAAGATTGGGTCTGCATTTGCGAGCGAGAGACGCTGCGTTATTGAGACAGTTTAGGTGTGTAGGCTACGTAGGATTGGTGGCCTGGTCTACCTGTGGAGACCGAAGAGAGTGATTTGGCGGATAGCCTTATCGGGGATTCGACTCGAATTATGAACCGAAGCGCTCGCGTGAGCTCGTTGCGAAAGTAGTTCGAATGTTGACCGTGGCTATAGTATCAGAAGATGAAGTGCTCTTGGTGAGACTTGAGCGAGTTAGTAGCCAGTGGACTTGGGATTGGAATTGGGATGTGCTAAGATAGGCATCTCACGTTAACGTTTAGGGTCAGTGCTAAAATTAGAGCACTCACGACGGAGTGATGCACGGTGACATTGTTCTAAGCAATGTCGGTGATCGAATTGGAATGTATTCCCAAAAGGGAGGCCAGTGCAAAGAAGAGATTTGTGTACGAGTGGCGAGTGGTGTTGGAGCGCGTAGAGTCGTCGAGTTACCGACTTCGCTGCCACTATGACTTGCAAGACCGTGATGCACGTTTGTATCACACTTTGCAAATGAGTTAGGTTAACCCACGTCCTTCAGTATGAGCGCTTTGGAACCACGATAGTGTGAAGCCTCTGGAAGTGGGAGAATGAGTTGGTACCCTCAATTGCTCACGGAGCTGAATTGAGGAGTGATTTGAATTCGCCGGCACGAAATTCTTTTAAGGGGTGGAGAATGTAACATACCAGATTTGGTATAAAAATAAAAATACAATAAAAATAGTGTGAGAAACTATTTTTTATTGGATTTGTAGAAGTAAAACATGAGTCAGAAGGTGACTTATGCTGAAATCGGAAGTGAAAACAGAAGATCTAGAATTTTCTGTTGGAAACGGGACAGATAAATTAGCAGAAAATGCACAGTCTCAGAAATTATGAAATTGGCAGAGATGTCAGAAATATTTTTATGGGCTAGATTTAAGGTTTCATATTTTTCTGACACCGTAGAGTGAGAAATAAAATCCGACAGTTATCTATAAAGATTACAGTTCGGTACAGTTTTCAATGACCAAACGGAGGTCGAAACTGACACAGCGCGATCGTCAGCTTGTTAAGTTAAGTAAACACATGCTGTCAGTTTGAGCTCAAACGGACATTCAGGGAGCTCCGGCGAAAGGTATCAGATTTTAAGCCCTGCTGGAGTTGAATAGTTGTGGGGTATATTAAGAAGCTGTTGCTTCTTCTTCTCTCTTCGGCCGCACACCACACACGCACACGACACACACACACCACGTACATGGAGGAGAGAGAGATTCTCCCTTTCTCTCTCTAAACTCTCCCAAAAGGAGAGGGTTGGGAGATTGAAGCTCAAGTATGGATTTTCATCTTCTCTATCTTCTTCTTCTCCATTAGAGCAAGTTTTGAAGGTAAGCTTCAAACCCTTTAATGGCATTTTCTCTCTAGTTTGGTTTTTAAGCTCTAGAATGGATTTAGAGGTATTCTAGCATGCTAATTAGAGGTTTGATGACTTGAAATTCAAGGCTCTAATGTGGATTTTACCTATTGAAACCTAGAGCTCCAAAATGAGGGCTTTAATGGTAGATCTCTAAAGATAGGTCTAAATGCTTGGAATAGTTTTAGTGGAACCCATTGATGCTAATAGATGATTACGCTTGAATCATAGAGCAATTTAATGATTTCTTGCATAGTTGTAAACTAGGGCTCAAATGCAAACTTTCAAATATGAGGGTTTGATCTCATTTGACCCTCCGTAAACCAAATTGCTAGGTAACGAAACGCGTTGGCGAAGACGTTCGGCAATCCGAGAGCCGTTACAAAGTTATTAAAAAATGGAGGTTTAGGCTTCGGGTCCGCCGGGAGGCCGGCGTACCGTAAATTCATGAAAATGGATTTGAAGCATCGTGCACATAACGAAGACCTTTAATTTTCGGATCGTGATTAGAGGCCGTTCGGGTGGTCGCGTGGGAGATCGGCCAAACCGGGTGCCGGGTGCGCGGGCGGCGTTGCAAGTGTCGACAAGCAATCGGAATGCGAAATGAGGTGGGTTGTGTTTACCGAAGCGACTAGGTCCCTTTATGTCTAAGAAATGAGATTTCATATTGATGCATACGACATAATATAAGAATGTGAATAGAATGATGTTAACATACTAGAATGCTAAATGTAATGCATAATGAATAAGTGCTTAAAAGAATGCATGAGATGCTAAGATGGACTATTTTGAGTAAATGACTATTATGTAGTGACAAATCATGTGATGCTAGTGTATATGGCATGATGATATATTATGAATTTAATATTGTGGATTATGTTAAATAGAAAAACATACTTGATGACATTTTCATGTTGTTGGAACAATAGTGGACAATCTATATATATATTAGATCGAGTGGCGATTAAATCTAGCATCTTGAACTAGCAAACACTTGTGGTGATTGATCATATATATTCTGGTGTCATTCATGTATGTTAGACCTATTATTGTGTAAATGTGAGAGTGTGGACTTGAACATAGTAGAAACAAGGGTGGCAATGACAATAGAGACATGATTGGATCAAGAAAGTGATTGTAAACATAGTTTAACCATATTGACATTGGTCCAAGTTGACATAGAGTGGCATGATAAATAGGTAGAAACCTATTGTGAATTGGCATTGTGACTAGATGGCTATGTATCCTCAAGTTGAGGATTGGATCGACACTCACGATAAGTCTTGGCTTGAGGGAGGTAGCTCCCCCTCGGGCGGTGCGCTCCGGGGAGTTGGTCACCACTGGGCGTGTGTAAAGTCCCACAGTTGACGGTCCCTAGGGAGTTCGAGTCCCCCGTTATTAAGGGATTTGTTGTGAGTTATTGGGGTTAACATGGTTAACGGTAAGATTGGGTCATAGCAAATGAGTGTACAACGAGTATACATTATGAGTTATGGATTTGTATCCTAGTCGAGAGGATCTAGGGCTGAGGTGTATGTGAGACGTCCATCGCCTCGAGCTGGTTCTAGTGCGCGTACTCCGCAGACGATTGACTCAAGACCGAGTCGGGTGCGTTAGCCTTGTAAGGTAGATGAACTTCATGATTAAACGGTGATTGACAAGAATCTATGTAGAGGAAACCTTAAATATCAAGATGGCAATGGATGAGCTATGGTTAGCAGAATTGAAAGTAGTATCGAATGAACTACTAGTTGGTTGCATAGTTGCATTATTGCATGATTTGCATATAGCATTACATTATTGCATTCGTGAGGCAATGCATGGTTTTATTCGTTGCATAATCAAGATATATATCTATCTGTTTATTGAACTAACTTGCAGTTGCCTCCCTTGGACCTATTGGTCGAGCTTCTCCCTTGGGTGGCCGTACCCACTGGGAACCATGGAGTTGGTTCTCACCCTACGTGGTTTTGGGGTGTTTACAGGTTCACACGTGAGCGGCGCGGCGGAGCGAAGCGAGGGCGTAGCATCATAGATAGCGCCCTACCCCAGAGACCAGAGCTAGCAATACCCCGTCGACATAGCTTAGGGGTTAAAGAAATGAAAAGAACACAATGTAACATGATGTATTAAAGATATAAATGTTGTAATAATTTAGATTGCATTTGGGTGAAAAAGGAATGGTAGTTGAGATGTAAAATACATGAATATGAATGAATGTAATAATATAGGATGTGTTATGTTGTTTGATACCTTCCATTGTGCAATCTTGATTGAAATGTGTTCCTGGTTGGAACTTTGCACATTGTATTGATTGCTACGCCTTGAATGTACAGGGGAGACTCTGTCCGCGGTACAGGGGAAACCCTGTCCATTCGGCGGTCTATTGCGGCGCCGCGACCCGGCCAAATAGGCGGGCGGTCGCGGGGCGTGACATCCTAGCCCTCTTAAATAGGTTTAAATATTCTTCAACCGATTCTCCTATTCTTTGCTTGAATTGAGCTAGATCAGCGACCGAAAGTTACGGCTCTGACCTGTAAAACTGTTCATAAAATTTCCTTTCCAATTCGTCCTAATCTCGAATCGAATTGGCCGGTAAACTTGTATACTAAGTGAATGCAGTCTTGGTTAACAAAATGTTAAATAACTTGAGCTTCAAAAAAGGATCAGCAGCGGCCTCTCGGTATTGAGCCGTAAACCGTGCGACGTGTTCGACCGTATTTTCGGTCTCGTCGCTAGAAAATTTATCAAATTTCGACATTTTTCAATTTGCCGGATAGGGATGTTTTATATCTATATTGGTAGGGTAAGGTGATCTAAATACAAGCCGCATTGCAGCTTGTAATGGAACAGGTGCCTGTGCTTGAATTGGATTCGGTCCTGGTGGTAACCCGAAATTCTGCGCTGCCGGATTAACCCCTGCATATTCGGGGGCTTGCCCCCCGGCCCTAGTGTCACGCCCCGAGCCCCGCCTATTTGGTCGGGTTTGGGCACGCCGACAGACCGCCGAACGGACAGAGTCTCCCCTATACGTCCTAGGCGTCTCAATCGATACAATTCACGATGTTCCAACCAGGAACTGAAATCAAGCGTACAGATTGCATAAGGAAGTATCAAAAAATATAAACAACTAGACTATTACAACCATTCACATTATATGCTTATTACATATTACATTTTCGTTTTTCTTTTCTTCAAAATACAAACAAGATTGTTACAACATTGTTTTCTCACAAGTTTATTCTTTTCTTTTCTTCTACACCCCTAGCTAGGCTGACTCGAGGTACCGCTATCTCTGGTCTCGGTGGTAGGGCACTATCTACGGAGCTACGCCCTCTCTTCGCGCCGTCGCGCCGCTCACGTGCAAACCTGTACCCCCAAAAGCAACATGGGGGTGAGAACTATATAAATATAGTTCCCAGTAGATACGACCATCCAAGAGAAGAGCTCGACCCACCAGGTCCAGGGAGGCACTGCAACATGTTAGTCGAACAAATATCCAACAGATATATATATATATATATATATATATATATATATATATATATATATATATAATGCCTCACAATCATGCAATATGAAAATCATGTGATTTATGCAACCAACTAGTAGATCAATCGATACTACTTTCAATCCTGCTATTCATAGCTCATCCAATTGATTTCGAAGTTATTCCTCTATTTTAAATTCGTGTCAATTAAAATTCTGATCATATGGTCTCATTTACCTTTATCAACTATCCACCCGACTCGGTCTTGAGTCAATCATTTGCGGAGTACCGCGTAAAGCCAGGCTCGAGGCGAAGGACGTCTCACTTGCACCTCAGCCTTAAATCCACTCAACTAGGATATTGCTACAGCTCATGTGATTACCCAATCACTTGGCTAACCCGAAGGTTCACCCGCAATCTCACATTTTTAAGTCTCATAGGGGAGGAGTCTCACTGCTCAACTATCCTCGAGACCGCCTGCGGACAGCTAGCGGCTGTCCAGGCAGCACACGACGACTGCCCCTTGTGTGTTTAAACTCCAGAGTGCACAGCTTGTGTGGAGCGACCACGGCAAGCGCAGACAGGCTATGTGAGCACGATCCAATCTCTGTGAACCGGGGATACCTTACCAACTAGGGATGGCATCATCATGGGATCAATGTACTACTATACTCATTGGTCTAGTGTTTCAACTACACTAGGGTACTCATATGCCACTTGTCATAGGTTTACATTAACTAGATGCCACTCGTTATCAATTAGATGTTCTCGATACACTACTTGCATATTCACTAGGTTTTCATTCACCTAGGGTCCAATTCACATTTACCATCTCATTATAGGGTTCCAAACCATATCATAGTGTTAATGCTACACTCGTATTTCACATGCCACTCGATCTAATATATTTCACAATATCGACATTCTTATACCATCTAGTATATAGATATCCACATGCACATTTTATCTAGCATGTACTACAACATGCAATTATGCATCCATCTAGCATATTCTCATCTAGTATAATATGGTTCATGCATCATACAACATCATTTTCATGCATTCCTCTAACATCATTTTCATGCATTCATGTGACAATTAACTTATGCATTCATCTAGCATTCAACACATTATACGCATTCATCTAGCATTTATATTATATGTCATTATGCATTTCATCTCAACGGTAGGCAACATCAACTATATAACATATTTCAAACATTCATATTATCATATAAGCCTACCAATACACCTATATGCATCAAATAGAAAATCATACTCCACTTCGACATGGAGGCGACCTAGTCACTTCGGTGAGCACAACCTACTTTGATTCGCGTTCCGATTGCTTGTCGACACTTGCAATCGGCCTCCCGCGGCACGCGGCTCGGCCCAATCCTGCAATTGCACATCAACCGTGCACCAACTCGCGGCCCCGAAAATTATAGGTCTACAGCTAGCCGCCACGGTGCCCCAAATCCGTTTTCATAATTTTTAGACGCTACCTCGGCCCTCCAGGCGGAAATGAAGCCAAAAACGCCGTTTCTTCAATATCTTCGCACCGGCTCGACGAATCACCGAACCGACTTCGTCAACGCGTTCGTATAGGTAGCAATTAGGTTTACATAGGTTCAATTTAGATCAAACCCATCTACTAGTTAAAAATGCCATTTTTAAGCCCTAGGTGTTTACTATTGCAAGAATACCCAAATTGGAACTTGATTCATACAATTTACACTCATTTAACATCCTAGGATTCCATTAAACCCATTTCTAGAGTTTTATAAATGAAGCTCTAAAGATCTACCATGAGAGGGCTCAAGAAGCTCACCTCAAAGCTTGCTCTAAACCAAGGAGAAGATGAAAAAGATGAAGACAATCCATCTCCAAGCTTCGATCTCCACCAATCCATCCATTTTTGGGAGAGATCTAGAGAGAGAAAGGGAGGTTTCTCTCTCCTTCCATGTATGCGTATGTGTGTGTGTGGTGTTGTGGCTGCACGGTTGAGGGAGGAGAAGAAACAAAGGGATTAAGTCCGTTTTACAAATTAGCCCCTCAACTATACACTATTCAACCCTCAGTTTTCAGCTCAGGTACAAATATTTTTCGCCTGCCCTTCTGAATGTCTGTTTGAGCTCAAATTTGACAGTCATGCTCGGTTTTGCTTAACTTAACGAAAAAATTTGTAATCTTTCAGTTTCGACCCCGTTTGGTCACCGAAAGCTCTATCGAACTGTAATCTCTAGCAGATAGTAGTCGGATTTTACTTTTCACTTTTCGGGTGTCAGAATGGTATGAAACTTTAAATCTAGTCTCATAAAAATAATTCTGACATATCCTCCGGTTTTCATAATTTTCTGACACTGCATTTTCTGCTAATTTATCTGCCCCGTTTCTCATACCTAGCCCTTACATTTTGGGGCAGATATGTTGCCAATGGCAGTGGAGGAGGTAATCCCCAGGCTATCTCTGGTTGTTGCCGGTATTTACAAGCCGGTCTATAAGCTGCTTGAAAAGGTGCCCCCTGATGTTGAGGCTGACCACTCACCGGTGTTACAAGATTTTGTAACATTGGTGCAACTACAGGTCCTTGTAGACCTGCTACAGGTTGCTCATTTCGTGTCAATAATTGCCCTATTCGGGCGATATTCTCATTAGAAGCCGTGATTGCAGCCAAAACGGCATCTAATCGAGCAGTACTTCTATGGCTATTTTGATCTAATACTTGTAGAACTCGCGTCATTTGTCTAAGCGCTTGAACCAGGCTTGGCTCTTGCTAGTCAAATTAACCACTAGTCTCGCCTTCGACCGGTAAGACTGCTTGACGCTTTCCTACATTATCGGAATTGCTGGCATGGTCGTTCTCCGAATTTCGAGGAACGACTCTATTACGTAAATTCATAGCATTATCATCAGCCATAGTTTCTAAGATAGAAGAAATTTACCAAATTGTGTCCCACTGGACGTGCCAAAAATTGCTACAGGCCGAATTCCCTGATCCTTGACCTGGTCAAAGATCTCCCCCGAAAAAGTGTAGGGATGTGGAACGGCTATGAATAGTAACCCTCGAAGTTTGCGCCCTTCGACTGGATCAAGCAATTCGACTGATGGGGGATCGGATCAGCCGAGTTCGAAATTCCTACTGTAGAACAGGTTCGGCTGAATGAGTCGAAGAGGATGGAATGCACAGTGATTGGCCGGTTGAAAGAGCCGAATGCCTTCTATATATTAAAATATGGAAGCTAGTACAAGGATCGAGTATGCCTATAAGGCATACAGACTCTGAAAATCTATTTAACTTAGAGCTACTCCTACGGAAAATAATAGATGCAGAAAAGGAAAGATTACAAGTAGACTACTCCTAGAAAATGTGAATAAAATGCAGAGAAAATGAAAGTGGTCTTCTATTCTGGGGGAAAAGACCTCCTTTTTGGGCGTTATTTACCTATTTATAATCCGCCCTTGTTGGTCAGTTATTGCTCCACGATCGGCTACTTCCCTATTTTTGTGGGCCACTTCAAGCCGATCAAAACTGCTCATAACTGCTTGCAGTTATGCCTTGCGGTTATTGCAATTATTTTGTCAGTACTTTTGGCGCACCAAAAACCCCTTTACTCTTGGCTCCTAAAGGTTCGGGTTGAATCATGCACCAATATGCCACGTGGCTATTTATTATTGGCCCTAACAACAAGTATATTGTTCATCATGCAAGTTAATCACTTTTCTATTCCATTCACTATATATACTCCAAAGGATGAACTATTATTCATCTCTAACATGCTTCCAAAGATTACATAAGAGGAAAATTATCATGAAGAGCTGTTCAATGCACAAGTCCACGTTGTAAGCCTCTACTTCATAGAGCGTAAATTTTCCCACATATAACATGTATGAAGCATGTATCCATAAATTCTACCATGTCCTAATTAACATGAATATGTACCAAATTATGTCTTATAACCATAGGGAAGACATAGAGGGAGTTCACCCATTTCGGTGAGGTCAAACCCACCGGATACTCCTCGAATCCTTTCGTTCCTTCGAACAAAGTTGTCCACTAAGCTTCTAGCACCCTAAGAGAATTTCTAAGAGGGTTACAAGCTTCGAACGAACATCATACAAAATTCAACAAAAATCACAAGGAAAAGAGGTGAAAATTACCTTTGACCAACTAAAACTTGTCCAAGGCTCAAATCGACCCAATGGAGCTTCAATTCCAACCTAAAGGAGAGTTATGTTGCAAGATAAGTACTAACCTCAAGGAAAGCTCCAAATCAAGCTAACTTGAGCTAGGGTCGGAGTTGGATCCTTAACCAAGCTCTTTTCTTCACTTCCAAGCTTCCTCTAGGGTTCACCAAGCAAGCCACCATGAAAAGAAAGGAGAAAAAGAGATCAAATCTCAAATAAAAAGAGGTTTGGGAGAGAAATCTAGAGAGAGGGAGGGAGAAACCCTACCTTGCTCCTCTCTAAGCTCAGCACAAAGAGAGACATGTGGGGGAGAGGGGGTATTATAAACATATTGTAACAATTCCCTCAAGACCCCTCAAAACTCTAAAAATAACAAATTGCACGAAATGCGGTTTCTGCATTGCGTACCGGTACTCGAAGGGGAGTACCGATACCTGACCCCAGTACCGGTACTCAGCACCTCTCAGCGCAAACTCGAGAGCAGCTTTCTCGGTCACGCAATAGGGTTCCGGTACCTCACCTAAGTACCGGTACTCGGCACCCCAAAACCTGAATTTACAGATTTTGTTGCTAAGTACTCCTTATCGCATTCTCGAAATACGAGCAATAGGTCGGCACTCAGTCAACGACTTTCAAAAACACCAAAAATAACGCAAAATACTATTCTAACATTAGAACCTTACAAGTTGCTAAAGTTCAGTGTGCTACAACTTTCTTGGAAGACATTATTCAATGCTAACTTCCAACTGTACCGAGACGATAAACAATATTATACGACATTTAAAGGGCTTTCCAATTACCTACCTGGTAGAGGAAACATGAAGGAAACTAGCATGGTATTTTTACCAGAGAAAAAATGCTGGAGAGAAGATCACCACTGTTTTAACGCCGTATGTAAAAAAGACAATAGAGAGCTCGAGAGCAGCATCCCGCTTTTACACACTGGACCCTTCGATCGATGTCCTTTTTCAGGCCTTATCGACTATTTTGTACCATTTTAATGATTATTTACACTATTTAACCATAAGTTGCACTAATGTCGAAACGTATTATGTGATATCACATAACGTTGCACTATTGTAATGTTTTTATGTACTATATCTGTAACGCACTGGACCGTTGCAAATTGCAAGGTTCGAGTGTTTGGGTGTATTTCGAGCTTTTCCACACTTGGTGGAGGGTTGTAGAATGTTTTCCGACCTAAGAAGTTCGAAAACTGGAATTCTGGACAAGTCTTGAGAGTTTTTATTCTCGGGGACCGGTCCCTGGAAGGAGAGACCGGTCCCCCAGTGAACAGTGTTGCGGCAGCCCTGAGGCAACCGGTCCCTGGCGGGCGAGACCGGTCCCCGAGCGCGCCTTCGCACAGAGAGACCGGTCCCGCGCAGGGAGAGACCGGTTCCCGAACGTTGGATTTTCGGGTTCGCAGCGAGAGACCGGTCCCTGCTGGGGAGAGACCGGTCCCTCTGGGCGAAAACTGCCCAGNACGAGTTGCTAGGTGGTCTACCTCTCGATGTCTTATTTTATTTTGCGAGAGGTTGAGGGTTTTACCAGTGTACTAGAGACCACCATTTTTGTACTAGTGACAGATATTGTACTACTTATGATTTCTTTTATTGTCTAGCTTTACCTCTCTACTTTGATGTAGATGTTAGAACTTTACTCGCTCTGATATCATTAGTTGCTAGTTATTTCACTCCTTCTATTTGTTCTATTACTCGCTTTTACTTCCGCTTTTATTGTAGACGCCTTATATGTGTAGACATATGGCGGGTCTGGGCACGCTACCGGGAGGGCCTCCGCCGGTCCCGGGGCGTGACAATATCTCTACTCGTTGCACTATTTGTCTCACCCATTTCCCTGGCTTGTGTTTATCTAGGTAATCACACCAAAAAGTACAAAGATTGTGGATCTTTCTAAAATGACATGTTCCTGCAAGCGTTGGGACATTGACGGCATCCCATGTAATCACGCCATGGAAGCAATTTCATGTAGGCTACGGGATCTGTATGATTTTGTCGAGGACTGGTTCAAGACCATGACTTATCGCGCAACCTACAACAACTACGTCCCCCCACCAGAGGCAAAGAGCATTGGCCACCAATACCAAGCACCGTCGTTCCGCCACGGCCGCCAAACGTGCGCATATAATCGGGGAGAGGGAAGGTTGCGCGGAGAGAGTCAATTTCTAATGGCGTGGTAAAGAAGCAATGCGGAAATTGCCGAAGGTAAGGGCACAACAAACGGTCATGCAAGAACCCTTCTCTGGCCAAAGAAAAGCAGCCTCTGGAGTTCCCACCTCACGCGACGACATCTATAGGCGCAACGCAGGAAAGCGCGGCAAATCCTCCCATCCATATTGTAATAGTTCAACATTCTTTGAAAACTAGTATAACGAAGACGATAATAGTTCAAGACTCTTTGATAAATAGTGTAAGGAAGATGACAACAGTTCAACATTCTTTGTAACTACTGTAACGAAGACGATAACAGTTCAACATTCTTTCAGCAATGCAACTTGGCTATCTTGCTTAACAGATATACAAACTTACACTATTTTTTTCAAATATGCGCAAATGCTTGTTGGTGTAAATGCTTGTTGTGTTACACCATTACAAATAAATTTTGAATCATTTATTTATAACTAAAAAAATGAGAATATTTACACCGAAATCTTCAAATGTGGAAAAAAAAGGCTGAATAAATTAAATAATTGTTAATCGAATCATCACGAGTAAAAAAGCCGCAAAAATTCTGCTGCTATCTCGCCGCGTTTCTTCATCACATCATTCTGGGAGAAGTTCATGTTCCACACCTTCTGCAGGTATTCTTCGTAAGCCAAAAGGAAGATTGAGCAATCATTTGACTGAACTTGCATTGGTATCATTTCCATGTTGATCTTCTCCCATTTCACGGGACGGGTGTCGCAGCGGTGAAACAAATTGGAAAAATTATTTTGCAAAAAATTTTCTATGAAGTTACACTACATAACAGAATGTTGCACTAATTAGAAAGATAATAGGATAATCGTGGCACAATATTAAACTATTAAGGCAATACTTACCGCTTTTTCGAACCGAGCGTTGTATTTAGAGTTTTTAATCGACAAGAAGTGGAGGTACTTCCTTTCTTGGAGATCAATCGCCAGCAAGTCCCAGTGCTCGAAGTCGAAGAGCGGGATGAATCAATACTTTGCGTCACTAATCGCCCCCTTGGTCAAATCATTCAAAAATATTTCGCCGCCAAATGCTGTACCTATGGTCTGGTAAAGGAAGCTCAAGGAGTATATGCACCTCTGGCCTTTTGCCTCTTCCAGTAGATGCTGGTATGAGTCAGTAACATCGGAGCTGATGAAGGCCATGTGACTTGTAAGATCGACGAAGTCACTCCGCCCGATGTCAATGCTTTTTGAAGGCACTCTTATCGCTTGGGTGGTGCTTGTAAGCAATTTTTCAATGAGCTCCTGATCCTCCTGTTGTAGCACTCCCTTGCCATAGTACTTTAAATCCTTTGACGATGTCGCTTGCAACCTTCAGTTTTTTGCCTTTTTTGTTTTTGATGTATCTTTTGAGTGGGGGATGTTGATGATCAATGGGGGTTGTTCACAAATCAATCAAAGAGTGCAACATTCAGGGAACTACACCATTGCTGCACTTATTTACACTATTAGAAGCAATATCGCATTACTTAAAAGTATCGTTGCAAGATTCACATACCTCTATAATGCTGGGTTCCAGCTTGGCATACTTCGCTTCTTGCGTAGCCGCCTTTGTCGTAGGCGAGTCACGCGCCAGGCGTCTCTTCGACTTGCGAGATTCTGCTAGGGGGCTTGTCGATTTTAACATTCGC
This sequence comes from Ananas comosus, assembly GCF_001540865.1. Lineage (NCBI taxonomy): Eukaryota > Viridiplantae > Streptophyta > Magnoliopsida > Poales > Bromeliaceae > Ananas > Ananas comosus. The sequence continues at coordinate 5,101,427 of NC_033644.1, read as the reverse complement.
CTATTCACAGGAATATTAAATAGTGCAACAATCAGGAAAATATTACACAAATAGAAGAAATATTGCATTAATTAAAAAGTATTGGTGTAACATCCAGTTATACTTTTAGATGTGCGAGCCGTCTTTGGCTTCAGCGCATCCACGAGATTCATCGATGCCTCCGGTGCTGCCGCCACCATCAGTACCGCCGCCACCACAACTCCTTCTCCGGCTCGGCCGAAGGATCCCTCTCCGCCCCCGGTTCCACCGAAGGACCCCTCTCTACCTCCGGTTCCGCCTATGCTTTTGGTTCCGCTGCCACCGATTCCGCCGCCTCCCTTTCCGCCTCCTCATCTTCCGCCAGAACTTTCGATTCTGCCGCCGCCAATGGTGCCCCCGTCGTCTCCGATTCCGCCACCGCCACCGGTTCCGCAGCCGCCATCGGTTCTGCTGCCTTTCTTTCCTCCGCCGCCGCCACCGGTTCTGCTGCCTTTCTTTCCTCCGCCGCCTTCTCTTTCGTCGGAACCTCCGGTTCCGCCGCCACCGCCACCGCCACCGGTGCCCCCACCTCGACGGACTTTGACACTTCTGGCAATGCGAGTTCCGGCACCTCTGGTAGCGAAGATAACAGTTGAACGTCTTAATAGATTTGGATGATGACGTTATGCAGCTGACGTTGTATTTTAAAAATTAGAGTCAATTGAACTAATAGTTTAGAAATTACACTATTTAAGCAACAATTACACAATTACATACTTCATCGCATTCCATAATAAAATCGACGGCGAAAAAACCAGCTGTTGTACGGTCTTCTTCTTCGACTTGTTCTTCAAATATATTGACCGGGCGCAGATGTGCACTCTCTCTCAGCGCCCGCAGGTGGCCGCTCTCTTTCGGTGGCAGAACCTGCATATAATCGATGCGGTTCTATGTTACACTACTGAAGTAACTGATGCACTATTACAATAACTTTTGCACTATTAAACAACTAAAACATGATTTTATTAATCTCAGTGTGGTACAATTACACTATTATTGAGATATAATATAGAAATCATTCCTTTACTGAGAATGTAAAATAATAAGCGCGTCACATATGTCGGCGATTAGGTCGTTGTCGTTATTCTTTTATCCCCAGAGCGGCCGGAGGAGGTACGGGCTCCTAGTTCGTTTGCCCTTCCCCGGCGTGCGCTTCTTACGACACTCCTGGGGAGCTCTAGGTGGACTCCGTAGTTTTGGCGAGCCCCATCCTTTCTAGATTTTGAAGAACTCGACCTTCGTTCTTGCCCGAATTTGGGATTCTCCTTAATGGCCGAGATCATTGCGGGCATCGCCAAGACGGACGTTGCTAGCCTTTGTTTTTTGACACTCTGTGACGAGAGCCCAGAGGATTTAGATGATGGGGGGGTTGGTACTTGCATGCTTTCGTGCCGCTTTTTATTCTTTTTATTCTTTTTAATCTTTTTACTTCGAAGAGGTGCTGGCGATGATTTTGGTGCTGGTAGAAGAGCTGGATTGCCCAGTATGCCGGCAACGGAGGTGGCAAGACTGTACACCACAGACTCCAGACGGCTAATTGCCGCCATCACCTCTTTATACTCCCCCGGAGGTTCCTCATTCCTGGGGCGCTGGCGACGTGGAACATCAGCCACGACCCCTAGCAGCCATTGTTCTTCCGAGGAGAGGTCCAACCTGCGTCGGCACCTAGTAAAGTTAAAATCCTCCTTTACTCTCGACGATCCCCGTGAACGCCGAGTCCATCTAATCGTATCCCACCTCTGGACACGAGAAAATGTTGCACGGCGGAAAGGCAGAGGACATGTAAGTAGGTGAATTGTCGAAATATGAGAGTTAGACTTCATCTAGAATCGACCAAGGGTCGTGTTGGTGAGCTTTGGAAAAGCCAAAGATGTCAAAATCACCAAAAGTGCATTGAAAACGAGTCCACGAGAGCAAATAGTGCAAAATCTGCACTCGAGCAAAATTGCTCTCGGGGACCGGTCCCTGGCAGGGAGGGACCGGTTCCATCGGCTGGTGGTTGCGGGGATCCTTGAGGCAACCGGTCCTTAGCAGGGAGAGACCGGTCCCCGAACGTGACCCCAGCGAGAAAAGCCAAAATTTGGCTAAGTCCTGAAATCCCAGCTCTCGGAAACCGGTCTCTCAGGAGGGAACCGGTCTCCCGGGGATCGGTCTCTCAGGAAAGGACCGGTTCCCGAACGCGTGACCCGGGCTGAGGCTCTCGGGGACCGGTCCCAGGTCGGGGAGACCGGTCCCTCTGGGCGAAAAATGCCGAGTAAGGGCAGTGCAAGGAGGTGAAAGTTGAGGGGTTTGTTTGGATATTGTTACATTAGAGGGGTATGTAAGCCCCCTCTTTCTCTCTCCAACCCTCATTTCACTCTCTCCCTCACACTCTTTTCTCTTCCTCTCTCTCTCTCTAGAAAGAAAAGGAGGAGGAGAAGAAGAAGAAGAAAAGAGAAGGAAAAGAAGAAGGAAAAGGAAGGAGAAGAAAAAGGAGATCAAGCTAGAGGAAGCTTTGGACCTCTCCCTCTTCCTCTCCTCTCTTTGAAGCTACAACAAGAGATAGACTTCCAACCCTAGTTATGGAATTTAGGGTTTTTGGGTTTTAGCTCTTTGGATGGGATCAAATGGATCCCTAGCACCATGAATGGTGAGATTGGAGCTAGAATCTAGGGTTTTGAGATGGGTTTAGCTTGGTGCTAACCCTAGGGCACCAAAATAGAATTTTTGGTAAAGTATGAGATTGATCTCATTTAAGGCCTTGTAAACCTAATTGCTAGGTGCCTAAACGCGGGGGCGAAGTTGGATTTTTGATTCGCCAAGCGGAAGAAAAGATATCGGCAAAACAAGGCCGACCAAACTTCGTTTCGACCTAAGGAATCCGAGAAGTCGTCGTAAAGTTCGTTGGAGGGTATTTCTAGAGCCTCCATACCCTCAAGAGGTGGGGGTGTCATCCCGAAGCATCCGGATTTCTTTTTATGTCTAAGTTATATATATGCTTGATCACATTGCATTATAGGATTAGTAGATAGTTGCAAATTCTAATTCCTTGCATGCTTCTTAGTAGTGTAACTATGAGTTGGACACATGAACTAGGGTAGCATGAGGATTGGGTCTTGTGACATGGAAATCCTATAATGGCATAAAGAGCCAAACTTGGACATATGATAGCTCGTAGAGTGGCATTGAACTAGTGTTGAACGAGTGGCATGTCAATTAGTTACAGAACATTACTACAATGATCGAATGAGTGGCATCGAGTCTAGTGTAGTAGACATGACATGATTCTAGGGATAGTAGAGATCCCGGCATCTAGGATGCATTATACATGGTGCAGCAGAGGCACTCTGACCCTTGTAGATAGGGTATCCTCTTGTGAGGATTGGATCACACTCACTAGTCTGTTTTCGCTGTCGGTGGTCGCTCCACCGTGGCACGAGTCTCCGGAGTACTTTATTAGGGGCAGACATAGTTGTCCCGCAGACGGTCTCGGTGTGCGAGTGCAGCTTCTCCTCACCTATGAGATTGAAAGTGAGTCGAGGGTTTAACTTACGGGTTAACCAAGTAGACTGAGTAATAAATATGGAATGCATAGTAGATTTGCATTATTACCTTGAGTAGACATAGTGTATGTTGTAGTTTGCATTGCTATGTACTTTTCTATACTCATGACATAATACTAGTATGATAGTAGTTGTTGCATGCATTATTATCATTGATGGCATGATAGAGTAGTTGCAGTTCATTTCTCTATATATCTATCTATCTCTCTATCTGTGCTAGCTTAGACCTAGTGGAAAAATTGGCGGAGTTGGCGGCCGAACCCACTGGGAACTATATTTATATAGTTCTTACCCCGTGTGGTTTTCGGGTACAGGTACACACCGGAGCGGACCGAGCGAGGACCGCGGTAAGGGCATAGCGCCATGAGCTTAGTTAGTAGCTTTTCCTTTATGCATTAGAGTACCCTCGTGTTCTAGATGATGTTTTGGATAGTTATTGGAGAGCTATGATGTATTGGAAGAAAACATGTAATTACATTTTGGCAGATGGAAATGTAATCAACTTATGTAAATGTTGAATGGTTGTAATAGCTAGGTGTTCTCTCTTTATACACTTGTACATTCACTCGTGGTTCTTGCTCTTAGTTATAGTGCACTTGTGTGCATCGTGATTGATCATGTATGTTATTTAAGCAACTCCTGGGCACTTAATTGTACATGATCTGGTTGCTTAGCCTTGGGCGGACAGGAGAGGTGCTGTCCGTTCGGCGTCCGTCCGCCGCACCCGAACCGTGCCAAATTGGTAAGGGATTTGGGGCGGGTGGCGTGACAGGACATCTGTACCCAGTATGCTCGTATATCCACACTTGATTTCAAAGACAATATTATACTACTAATCAGCACAATATTACACTATAGTTCACACAATTACACGATTGAAGCATACATCATACCTATTTTGCACGATTACTTGCACAATATACACTTACCGGAAGAAGCGGGGTGCATCCAAGAACGTATCCCACCCGCTTCACATTAGCTTGTAATTTAATGGCGGCGGAACATAGGCTATCGATGATAAGCCGATGTACTGCTTCCGGCCAATTGTACCGTCCCAAAGCGGGGAGATCATCGACAAGAGCCACCAGACCTTTGGGGCAGAGATTATTGGTATTTGTGAAAAGAATGCAACAAAAATAATAGAGAATAAGTAATTTCACGAAGTCAGTAATGTTGTCTTCGTCCTCCTTAGGTGACATCTTCTTCAAAACCACCTCTAGCTTCTTGCGGTCGACCTTCTTCCCCTCAAGGTAACGATTCTGAATATCTGACTCAACTTTTAGGTTTAGGTCTAGAACTTGGCCCGACTGGGGTAATCCAAGAAGAACTGCCGCTTTCTGTGCTGTGAAGCTTATGACATGCGGGCCTATTTCGAAATCTACACCCTCATTCCAATGTCGGAGGATGAACTCCAGTATGAGCCTATCTGAGGTGATGTCGGGGAAATGTAAGATATTACCGAAAATCGTACTGTGGATGACGAGAAGATGATAGGGCTTCACGACCGACGCGTAATCTTTCTATACGCTTCGACGAAACACCGTGAATTCACAATGAATCTACCACTGGGGCCGCCGGTAACCAGCCGCGACGGCGCCTTCCAGCCGACGTCAGACAATGAATCAGTAGACTACGACGCCATTGCAAGCAATGTAGATTGAGAGTGTAGTGGCTAATAGGATTCGAAGCGGACGATGGTGGTCACAAATAGTATGGCGGTTGATAGGGTAAATAGGAGCTGTAAGGCGGTGTAGAGTGCGTAAAGGGTTAGAATAGGGTAATGGGAGCAACCGCCGGTTGATAATTAGTGGGATGCTCGTTTGGGAGAACCTATTCACCACACAGCATAAGAATCCAAAAATGTGCTGACACGTTAGCACACCAAACAGCCAACAGCGACAATGTGTGTTGAGAATCGAAAGACAATTATTCTATTTAAACGAGTCTTACTCTATTTCGAACGTCTTTACTCGATTAAATCTAAAATTGATATAAAATTTGTCGACGAAAAGTGCTGATATTCCGGACGATTTTGAATTAAAGTGGGGCGACCTAACAAGGGAAAAACCGAACATCTTTCCTACTTTAGTCGGCTCGTTTTAGCTACTGTGGGAAATATTTGTTCGTATAGTGCACTGTTTACCACATTGTTGTACTAATATAAAGTATGCACTGCACTGTTTTAGGGTTGTTGCACTATTTCAATTCCATTTGCATCAATTTTTCCATCGCCGGTTGCGTATTCTTCCAAATCTCAGCGAACCGAACAGCAAATACTAGGTCTGACGAATAGCATGGCAAATTAGGTTCGCATACCGGTTCAGACAGAATATTGGGTTTCCTGAGCAGGTCACATTTAATTCTAGCGCTAGAATCCGTACAGTAACGTGTACGTTCTACTCGATTAGGTTAGGCGAAGAGACACCGGCGGGCATATCGAAGTTTCCTCGGGAAGGAAAAGCGGCTCTTCAAACGTCTTTTCATTTTTTTAAATATGGGTTCTTCAGATGCATTTTCTATAAAGGCGATGAGGTTAAGACGACACTACCTTTTGTTAAGGAGGTGAAGGCGACGGACGTCGTTCCTCGTAAACGCGAGCGCAGCGGAGGTGGAGGAGGGAGGTCCTCGTATTCCTCGTTCCCAGTGGCCGCGTCGGCGCCGGGTTGCGAAGATTCGAACACCACCGACGGCGCTGCCACAACGATTGGGAATGAGGAATAGGAAGACCCTCCTCCTCCACAGCTACTGCGCTTGCATTTTCGGGGAATGCCTGTAGCACACTAAAATTTAGCAAATTACAAGTTTTTAGTATAAGAATAGCATTTTAAACTATTCTGCATGTTTTGAGAGTCGTTGACTGTATACCGACCTATTACTCGTGTTTTGTGAACGTGAGAGTGAGTACTTAACACCAAAACTTGCAAATTGCATCTTTTGGGGTGTTAAGTACCGGTACAAGGTGGAGTACTGGTATCCCAATGCGTGACCGAGAGTAGCTACTCTCGGGTTTGAGTTTTGGGGTGCTGGGTACTAGTACTGGATTGGCGGGTACTGGATTGGCGGGTACGGGTACTGGTACTGGGCCATGTATCATTACTGCATCACGCGGGTACCGGTACACCATATTAGAACCCGAATGTCTGTGCTCGGGTTTTGCAGGTTTGGGTGCCGGGTACCAGTACTCCCCTTCGAGTACCGGTACGAAGTGCAGAAAACTACAGTTCATGTAGTTTGTAAATTTTGGGATTTTGAGGGGTCTTGAGGGAATTGTTACAATATGTTTATAACACCCCCTCTCCCCTACATGCCCCTCTTTGTGTTGAGCTTAGATAGAAGCAAAGGTAGGGTTTCCTCCCATTTTCTCTCTATATTTTTTCTGCAAACTCTTTTTGATTTGGGTTTTGATCTCTTTCTCTTCTTCCTCTTCATGGTGGCTAGCTTCTTGGACTTTGAAGAAGCCTTGGAGTTTGTAAATTTTGGAATTTTGAGAGGTCTTGAGGGAATTGTTACAATATGTTTATAACACCCCCTCTCCCCCACAGGCCCCTCTTTGTGTTGAGCTGTCACGCCCCGGGACCCAGCGGAAGTCCGCCCGGCGCGTGCCCAGACCCGCCATATGTCTACAACATATAAGGCGTCTAAAAACAACAATAATAAGCCAAATAAAAGACATATGGTGTATTAGAGCGTAATAAATGTCTAATGCTACAACAAGAATAAGCAGATTGAACTGTATATTTCACTAAATTTAAGACATAAAGTTAAATACAATAGGAAGTCCCAAAATACAAGGTTGCCTATTAGGGTAGGTTACATAGAGTTGTCTTATACATGGATACAAAATCTCACACTCTTCAAATACAAAGAAAGAGTAACACCTAGGAACTAGTATGGCTCCTCGCTAGCTAAGGCAAGCGCATCCCAATCTGCCCGGCGATCCCGTGCCTCGGCCAAGTGCCGAAGGTCTGGAAAAGTAAACCATTAAAATCAGTGGAGGTGAGCTAATATAGAAATAGTTCCCAGGGTTGGCATATTACTGTAGATTTCAGGATGAATGCACCACAAGGCCCAAGCTACGAAAAAGATGTCAAGCTGACTTATAAAAGGGTTAGAAAATGCGCAAAGATAAGTTTAAAATGTAACCTTACTACGACATGAGTATTCTACTTAGCATAAATAGCATAAGTATGAAAGCAACTATGATGAAGTAAATGTCCAACTATTCATGATGTTCACAATGTGAGGATAGTAAGGTTCCGGTTGTTACTATTCTGAATCAATACCAAGTGATATACTAAATCCTTCTCTGTCCAGCATGTCATAATGGAACACACAAGTCAAATCTGAAGAGACCCACCCGAAGAGGTGTACTATGGCCTGTGAAGACTCACCCGTAAGGCCTGTCTGGCGGAATGCACGAGCCTAATGGGGCCCCCGGTGGTACTCATCATCCCACCCTAGATGAGCCTGTCCACCGCAATCACTTCGGCCGCCCAATCAACCGCACGAGCGAATATGAATCGCGATGCTATCTCCGTGAGTGCCGGGCTTGTAGGGGAGCGACCCTCAACAAGCATGATGCGAATCGAGACATAATGGGCAAGTAGGTTCAAACGATCTGTCGCATAGAGTACCAAAGTCATATGTTAATAACATGAATTGTCAATATCTCAATGGCTACCCACCTATGTCATCATGTCTTCTAAACATGGAATATAGCAGAGTATGTAGTGGCCTTACCAAGTATATCTCTATGTTGCTCAGTTTCTTAGATGATTACTAGTTCAAGTCGCTTTATGACACTCTGCCGTTTCTTATGTCATAAAATCAATGGTAACTATGTTTCCAAAGAGTACATATTCCAAGTCATAATATCTCTAAGGATGTATTTTTCACTTGCAAATAATAACACTTTTCCCGTGATGCATGGACATTCTTACTGCATTACTAGCTCACTATATATAGTGAAATTTTTATAATACCGAGGCATGCATTTAAGTGCTCTAAAATTCTATTAATCTATTTAGCATAGAAAATGAATTTTAAAAATTAATTTACAACCAGTAGACAAGAGCATAGGGCCATTCGGCCCGATTTCCACGAAGCAAATCCACATGAACAACGAAACTCCTCGTAGCGCTCAACGGGGAGGGTGTCCTCTAGTTCTACTACCCTTAGAGGTACGAGAACAGAGAGTCATACGGGAGACCGATTACGAACAATACTAGCTCAAACATTAAGCTACTCAATTCATAGGTAGAGGAAAACTCACTCTAATGCAAAATCTCTTCTAAAGCTCCAAAATGAAGCTTAGGCCTCATCCAATCCAACCAATGGAAGCTCTAATCCAATTCAATCTAGCTCCAAAAAGCCGCTAGATTTTCAAATGTCCAATATAACTAACCTAAAACCTCATTCTAGGTTTCATTCAATATCTCAATAAATTGAATCTTAGAGGGAGTAGAACATGTTTGCTTACCTCTTAGAAGCTTCAACCAGAGCTCTAACTAATCAAGTCCCAAGATCTCCCTTACCAAGCTCACAAAATCAAGCTCAAATGGTGGAAAAGCTCCAACAAAGAAAAGGAAGCATAAAAGGAAGGTTTAATGTCTTAAAAACCCAACCAAAATAAAGAATCACAAAGAAGGTGTGGAGGCTTCCTCACCTTTCTCTCCCTGCAGGTTCCAAGCTCAGGAGATGCCATAGGGGGCGGTGGGGTACTAATAGAAGGCTACAACGCACAAAACCCCTGCAGTTTTCGCCCCCATTTGCGACGAAATCTGCCTCAATGTAACGGTTATCAGGTTTTGTACGGTACAAGCCGACGAACATGCAAACCGAGGCTCGGTCGCAGCGGTCTAGCGGGCTCTGTACGTAAAAGCCGCATGGCTGTACCGGTACAACTTCAAACTTTGTACGGTATCAAGACCAGTCTTGTTCCGGTACAAGCCCTGTGCAGAGCTACCTCGAGAGCTACCATAATTCATTTTGGGAGATTTTGGTGCAAGTCTCACTCCAACATCCTCGGAGAAGCGGACCAGGGGTCGGAACACTATACAACGACCCTCCAAAAACTGTGGAAAGGCTCCACACACAGATCAAAACACCTCGAATCTCCAATTTGCTAAGCATCCAGTCTTTATACATTCACCTCTAAAAAAGAGTTCGTCTCCTGAAATCGAAATTGAGACGTACCTCAAGACTCCACTGAAAAAAGGTGGGTAGTGCTCCCGCAGCGCAACTCTCTTAGCTCCCACGTGGCACTCCCGCTCCCCGTGGTTGCTCCAAAGACCTTCACATACGAATATTCCGTATTCCGCGCTTTTCACTCGCGAGCAAATCTTCATGGTTGGCTACTCAAAGCTCAAATCCTACGCCAAGCTCCACTCTACAGCATCCAAAACGGATGGAGCTGGCATCATGAATGTACCTCGCGAAGGATCGGATAATGAAAGACGTTGTGTACGCCGATGAGGTTCAGGTGGTATAGAGCAATCGATACGCTACCGACCCTACGAACGCTCAAGATTCATAGAGTCCAATGAAGACAGGGGCTCAACTTTCCGAATCCCCCAAATCTCTGGATTCCTCTAGTCGGGAGACCTTCAATGAACTACATGTCTCCAACTTGGAACTCCAACGTCTCGCCGTACGTCGATCGGCGTAGCATCCTCTGTTTATCTGAAGCCAATGTCAAAAAATCAGCATACCCAGAAGCATCGAACCTTATTCTCAGAACTTCAATAGAGCACAATCAGGGCTGGAGCAAACTACTCGTCCGACTTCATTCCCAATAAGTGAGCGAATCTACAAGTTCTGTCCATTATAAAGTGCTTACGAAGGGCGCATTAATTGAGTGCTGACTTGATTAACTGTTGTTATAAGCAATCCGCCATTAGGTAGAGATGCTGCGACATCCTCCTGAGGAAGTCTATCACACCAATGCCGGAGCATATCCTCTAATGGTTGATAGTGCGCTCAACTGTCCATCACTTACGGGTGGAATGCGATTGTACTGAAATCCAGTCGGGTGCATAAGGCGTCCTGATAGATCATCCAAAAAGTGCGAGACCGAAGCGAACGTGATCGCGAATGCAGATACAATCGAAGGTAGCCACTTCATGAAGTGCGCCACAATCTCATCAAGGTACACTTGTGGCGGCTTCTTTCGCGGTCAAGTCGTAATGAATCAGGTATGAAGTCGCGACCGAATTGATAAGCCTGTCCACGATACAATAGAGTATTGCCCTGCCTGAATGAGCGTGGCAATACCTGTTCACAAAGTCCATAGTGAATGCTTCTCCACTTCCACATTGGATAGGCAAACTATGAAGCTTCGCGGGAATCGGTGCTTGCTTCACTTGTTGGCAGGTTAAGCATTTAGCTACAAATCTCGCCACATCCTTTTCATTCCATGGCACATAGAGCAACTTGTAAGTTTTTTTCCCTTATATAATTTTGGTGCCTGGAATGTATGATAGGGCGCGCGGTGCGCTTCTGAAGAATGTTTCTTTATTCCGGTAGTACGCGGAAACATGTGTTTCTTTCGAAAGCGCATCAAACCTGCGGGCGTTCACAAGGAATTCGCCGAGCAACCAGTACATTTTTTCCTGCTAATATGTTTAAATCCACATCTGAGCTTGCTTTTTTCTTTAATTCGCGTCACAGGTAGGTTGCACTACTGAATGTCATAATCAAGGTGTTAGGAGTCACTAATCTCCAACTCCAACCGATTCATCTGCTTCGTCACTGCGGATTGAGTCACCACATGATCGCTAAGTTTCCATCGATTTCCTACTCAGTCGCATCCGCCAACACAGTTAGCCTTGCCTGAACAAGTTTTAGTAAGGGATCGTCAAGATCATAATCTTGAGTAGCTTCCAACATCTGCGTGTCTCAGGTTCAAATCTTTGAGTAAACAGGTACTTTAATCTCTTGTGTTCCGTGTATACTTCACCTTCGCATAAAGGGTGGTGGCCGCATTTATTTCAAATGGAACACTACGGCCGCAACTCAAATCATGGTCGGGTAGTTTTTATCTATTTCTTTTAGCTGGCGAGAAGATACGCGTAACTTTGCCAATCATGCATTCAATCCACAAGACCCAATCCATTAAGTTGAGCATTCACTATAAACCATTACGGCTCAGCTACTGGTAGGGCTCAGGATCGGGGCGTAGTCAATCGTTGCTATTTCAACTCTTGAAGCTTCGTCGCAGGCATCATTCAAAATGAATTAACACTTTATGCGGAAGCCTGTGAGGGAGTAGATAGCCTTAGCAAACTCTGTCAGGATCTCCGGTAGTAACGGGCAACCAAGGAAGCTTCCGTATTTGTGACGCTCGTCGGTTCGGCCAAATCCTTGTTGTATCTGATCTTCTTTGGGATCCACTGTATACCTGATCATGAAATCAATGTGTCAAGGAAGGCATATCTCTCGAAGCCAAAATTCAAATTTCTTCAACTTGGCATAAAAGCTCCTTTTGCCCGAAGTAACTTGGAGTTTACAATTCAATGTTTCCTCGTGATCTGCATCACTCCGAGCGTAGACCAAAATAGTCGTCGATGTAACACCCGACGACCTGTCTAGATAAGGCTTTGGAAAACACGGATTCATTTATGATCCATAAAAGCTGCCGGAACGGCATTAAGTAAGCCACAAACGGACATAAACTGTGAACTCATAATGGCTCCATACGCGTTCTAAAGCGTCTTTGATGACGTCTTCGGTGTTTGGATCTTAAACTAAGTGGAATAATCCGACTGCAAGTCGATTCTTAGGAATTTAGCAAATTTCTATGAAGCTGATCAAACAATGTCGATACGATCTTGGCAACGCGATACTTGTTCTTGACGTGACTTATTAATGTCACGATAATCCACACAAAGGCGAGTGATCCGTCTTTCTTTCTTGACGAACAAAACGGGCGCTCCCAAGGGGTGAAACATCAGCGTCGCAGATGAAGCCTTGTCCAACAAATACATGCAGTAGTGCCTCAGCTCCCTCAGCTCGCGTGCATCCTATAGGGTGCCTTTGAGATTTGAAGGTAGCCCAGGGACGAGATCTACTCACAAATCAATCTCCATATCAGGCGGCATACCCGTAGCCTCGCTGCGAAACGCATTCCTGGAACTCCGCACCACCGGGATATCATCAATCGCTAGGGGTGTAATCTTCGCCCCTCAGCTACAACAACTAGCAAATAGGCTACCACGTTAATAGAATCAGCTGCAGCTCGAGAACGAGCTGAATCAGTTATCGCAAAAGCGAACTCCTGCATTCACTAAATACCACCTCGGTTGCACAGGTTCTTAAAAGTAACGTTGCGTTCTTACAATACAATGAGTGGCATAATACGTTTGTAAACCCAATCATAGTCCAAGACAACATCAAAATCCCCAGCTTGCCGCATAAGCTAGCAATCATATAGCATGGATCCAATTTCATACCCGATCAGGGAACCTGGGCATAACTCTCTAATGTCCAAGATGTGGATTGAGTACTGCAGATCATGTTCCCGTATGCAACAAAGGAAACCAAAGAGAATGCCAATGCAACTCGAGCAAAAGTTCGAATCTATAAAATGGAATGCGATGCACGGTATTGAAATAAAGCAACGAACTCATAATGACATCAAGTTAAAATGATAATGCAACACATCTCGGCTGCTGCCTCCTCCTAAGTCTATCTGAGCGGCATCATGCGCCCACTCGTGGGTCCTGCGAGATCCCTCGCAATCGGCGCTGAGATGGACGCCAGGCTGGGTATGTGATCCGATGAACGTCCTTGAGCTAACGGCTGTGGCCGAGGATGCCGATTGATGTCGACTGGTGTCGGTGAAGAAACCTCTCAGGCACCAGGTACGGGTGGGCCCTCCTGGACCACAGCTGGAAGACCTGCCCGCCCGTGCGGACATGCAAATGTGGTAATGCGGACCCACCGAGATCACAAAGGGGAAGGCCGCGCCGATCGGATCTCCTCGCTGTGCTGCTGGAGCTGGTCACGGTGCAGCTGGCTACATAGGAATGCTCGGCGGGCTCATTAAGAGTGTATCTGGCTGGCACCTCAGCCGCAGGCCTCTTTGGCTTTCACCTTTGTCCTAGCTCGCTGTCCTGTACTTCGTCGCTGCGCTCTCACGAATTGAGCGGCGAATCTACCACTCCCGGGTAGTTTGGAGCGTTAGAGGGATTGCGACAAACCGGAGATGACGGTTCGCCCCTCGCTCGAAGATCGGGCTTGTCCTCGTGTCCCGAACGCGAACGGGCACGCAATGCAGAGCGAGAAAAATCCCTCTCTACTCGGCTACGGTACCTGTCACCTGGCGGTGCGCAAAATCTGTTCCATCTTCGCTGACGCTGGCCGAAGTAATGCGGCCAGAAGAACGTCTACCTCACCAAGTGATAGTGCCAGTCAGTGCTGGGGTGTCCGTGAAATCCAACACACAAGGGTAGGCTCGCCGTCCAATGTGTGAGTGGCGACCAAAACTTGTCATCTCCTCTCTCACGAAGGTGTCGCGGAAGAGTTCTCCATGATGCATAACCACTTTCCACGATCCAGTGGTCGACTGTTCTCGATCGAAGACTCGGGGGATGCACCTCGCTGACATCATTGAGGCGCAATCATCAGTCTATCCGCTCGCCGCTCCTCAACAAATGTAGGGAAAGACTGAGTCCAACGGGGGGCCTCTGCACAGCGGTGTAGTAACCTCCATCCCTGGGGTACGGCGCAGGACGCCGCACGCGAAGAATCTGGCGCGGGGACGAGCGCCTGCTCTCGGTGATACGACGTCACAACTTGGCAGGCGGACTGATAGGGCCCTGCCGTCTCCTTATGAAGCTTGCATGACTCTGCAGAAGTAGCATCTCGAGGCGCTTCATCCTCGCTCCTGTCGGAGCGAGCCTCGGTCTGCTGTTCGGGACGCCTCCGCCTGCTAGAGTGACTAGGTCGGTGAGGGCTGCAAGTGCGCCCTACTCACGGTACTCGCTGGATCCGGAGGTAGCGGAGGTCTCGCTCTCCTCGAAATTTGCGCATTGTCGCCCAGGCAGATTGGGAGCGAGTTAATCGGCATCGTACTACAACATATAAAAGCGACAGTTAGAAATATACCGCTATCGCATCCTACCCGAACTCAAAAGACAAACCCAAATCATGCAAAGTAAAGGAAGTGTTTCAGTCTAAGATAAAAAAAAAAACTCCACGATGTTCGTTGTCGGCGCCAACGTAACCCTCCGCGAAGTTAGAAGCCAAACACTCCAATCACTCTACTTTTTAGATGTTATCATAATACCCAATTCATGTACTTTCGTCTCACAAGTCGAATAGACTCGTCTCCGAGCCTTATTTCCGTATAGTCACCAGCTAAGGTTTGTAGGTCCCTAAACTCAACCCCCTTTTTTAGGCTCTGATACCAATTAAATTTGGTTCACGCCGGGACCAGCGGAAGTCGCCCGGCGGTGCCCAGACCGAGCATATGTCTACACATATAAGGCCGTTAAAAACAGAAGCAATAGTAAAGCCATAATAAAAGACATCTAGGTGTATCAGAGGCGTAATAAAATGTCTAAATGCTACAACAAGAAATAAAGGATGAAACTGTCAAATTCAAAATAAGACATAAAGATAATACAATAGGAATCCCAAATACAAGTGTATAGGTAAGGTAATAGTGGTCTATATATGGATACAAAAATCTCACAGCTCTCTCCAAATACAAAAGAAAGGAGTAACCACCTAGGCAAGTATCGGCTCCTCGCTAGCTAGCTAAGCAGATCCCTTAGCGCGGATCCCGTGCCTCCGCAGGTTGCCGGAAAGGCTGCTGAAAGTAGACATAAACAGGGGCGTGAGAACTATTAGAATAGTTCCCAGTGGCAATTACTGACTTCAGTGAATGCCCACAAGGCCAAAGGCCTCAGAAAAGATGTCAGTGAGTATAAAAGTTTAGAAAAAGCAAAAGATAATAAAAATAACCTCTACGATATGATATCTCTATTAGAATAAATAGCATAGGTATGAAAGCAACTTGCATGAAGTAAAGTCCCAATATCATGATGTTACAATGTGAGATAGTAAGTTCGGTTGTTTACTATTCTAAATCAATATCAAGTAGGTATAAAAATCCGTCAATCTGCTCCACATGTTCATAATGGTTATACAAAAGCATCAAATCGGAAGAGAACCCGCGAAGGCTGTTATGAGCCTGAGACCGCACGCGTAGGTGTCATGCGCCGGATGCCGGAGCCTAAATGGCCCGTGGTAAGTCATATCCCCACTAGGTAATGAAGCCTGTCTCCACCGGCAATCCACTTCTGCGACCAATCCCGGCACGGCGAATAATGAATTCGCGGATGGCTTATCTCGCGGAGTGCCGGCTTGTAGGGAGCGACGCCTGCACAAGCATGTGCGAATGAGCACAATGGCAGTGTGAAACGGATCTGTCGCAGTACAAGTCCTCATGACTCTAATAAAATGGATATGTTGTCAAGTATTCAAAGGCCTACCCCATATATGTCATCATGTCTTAAAGTGGATGTATAGCAGATATGTATGGCCTACAAATATATCTCTTATGTTGCAGTTTCATACTTTACTTAGTTTCAAGTGCCCCTTTATGACACTGTGGAAATTTCTCTATGTCAAAACATGGATACTATGATTCCAAAGTACAGTATTCAAGTCATTTTCTCATAAGAAGATGTAATTTTTCCTTGCAAATAAACAATTTTTCCCGTATGCATGCAATTCTAATTGATTATAGCTTACATATAGTTGAAATTTTTATATACACGCGAGCCATGTATTTTAACGCTGTCTCTAAAATTATATAAATTCTTAGCATAGAATGAATTAAAGAATAATTTACAACAAGTAGAAAGAGCATAGATGAGGCCATTTTCGCCCAATTTCCACGAAGCCAAGACCACTGATGACAACGAAACTCCTGTGCGCTCACGAGGGATGTCCTTAGCTCCTAGATACTAGAGGTACAAGAACATAGGTCAGTACGAGAACCCGCAGCAATACGAACGATACTAGCTCAAACATTAAGACTAATCACATTAGAGTTGAGGAAATCATCCTTAAATGCAAAATTCTCCTCTAAAGCTCCAAATGAAGCTAGGGCTATGCCCAATCAACCAATGGAAGCCTCTAATCACTCAATCTAGCTCCAAGCCCTAGATTCAAAATTGCCAATATATAACCTAAACATCTTACGGGTTATTCACTCAAAATCTCCAATAAAACTTGACATCTAGACGGGGCATGAGAAACATGTTGACATTACCTTTAGAAGCTTCAAATCCAGCTCGTAAGTATGCAAGTCCAATCTTTCCTCTACCATAGCTCCAAAATCAAGCTCCTAATGGTTGGAAAAGTCTTCAACAAGCAATAAGGAGCAAAAAGGAAGTTTTGAATCTCTTAAAACCCAACCAATCAAAGAATCACAAAGGAAGGGTTTGTGTGAGGGTTCTCACCTTTCTCCCTGGAAGGTTCCAAGCTCAGGAGTGCTAGGTGGGTGGGGTTACTAATAGAAGGCTACAAAACGCACAAAACCCCCTCAGTTTTTCTGCCACGAAATCTGCCTCCTTGTACCGGTACAACGGGTCTTGTGATACGTACAAGAGTCCGACGAGAAATGCACCGAGGTGGGATCGGGTCGCGCGAGTCTGCGGCTCTGTACCGGTACAAGCCCGATGGCTGTACCGGTACAACCATCAACCCTTGTACCGGTACAAGACCAGTCTTGTTCCGGTACAAGCCCTGCTGCAGGCTACTCGAGAGCTGACCATAAATTCCAATTTTGGGATTTTGGTGCCAAGTCTCACTCCAACATCCTCGGGAAGCGCGCCAGGGGTCGGAACACTATCAACGACCCTCCAAAAACTGTGGAAAGGCTCCACACACAGATCAAACACTCGAATCTTGCAATTTGCTAAGATCCAGTGTATTACATGAGCTTAGAGAGAAGCAAAGGTAGGGTTTTCTCCCTTTCTCTCTCTATATTTTTTCTCCAAACTCATTTTGATTTGGGTTTTGATATGTTTCTCTTCTTCCTCTTCATGGTGGCTAGCTTTTTGGACCTTGAAGAAGCCTTGGATGTGAAGAAGGAAGCTTTGTCGAGGATTAACTCCAACGCTAGCTCAAGTTTAGCTTGATTTGGAGCTTTCTTGAAGGTTAGTATTCATCTTGCAACATCTATTTGTGAATTTTGTAAGATTTGTAGATGAAAACCTAGTTTTGGAAGAATAGGGTTTATTTTGGGGTTTATTATTGTGAGACTTTTGGAACCTAATTGATGAGTGTAAAACAATCTTTTATGTAGGATTTGAAGCTTTGTAGCTTCGATTTGGACTTTGGGCAAGTTCTTCTTGGATAAAGGTATTTTCTATCCATTTTAGACTTGATTTTTGGGTATTTTTGTATAAGGTTTGTTAGAAGTTTGTAACTTTTTTAGAAATTCTCTAAGGGTGCTAGGAGCTCGGTGGACAACTTCGTTCGAAGGAACGAAAGGGTTCGAGGAGTATCCAGTGGGTTTGACCTCACCGAAATGGGTGAACTCTGTTGATTCTCAAAGAACAAAGAAGAATTGGGAACCTATTTCAGATTCCTTTTTCCTTTTTTTTTTTTTTTAACAAGTTGCTAACCAACTATCAGCTTACTTGGTCCACAAAAACAGCAACAAACTAACAAAATAACCAAACTACAGCTAGACATTCCTAAGAAATAGGACATTAGCAAACTGACTAAACAAAACAAAAAAAAAAGAGATAGTGCAGCCTTGATACATCAACACTCTCCTCCTGGATTAAGTGCTGCACACTCCTAGTTTTGCCCTGAGACATTCAAATCGACCAACATGAAATGACTTAGTGAATATATCTGCAATTTGGACTTCTGAGCTGCAGTACACCAGCTTCACTTCTCCAGCCTTCTGCACTTCTCTCAAGTAGTAATACTTGATCTTAAAATGCTTTGTTTTTCCATGAAATACTGGATTCTGTGAAATGGCCAAAGTTGCTTGATTGTCCACAAATACATCTATGCCCTCTTCTTGCTCCAAATGCAGATCCATCATCAGCTTCTTCAACCATAATGCTTGATTTACAGCTGCAGTAGCTGCAATGAACTCAGCTTCTGCAGTTGATTGAGCCACTATTTCTTGCTACTTTGAACACCAAGAAAAACATGCTGATCCAAATGTAAAGCAATAACCTGAAGTGCTCCTCATATCATCCATTGATCCTGCCCAGTCACTATCAGAATACCCCTGCAACTTAAACTTCTGAACTTTGCAAAACTTAATCCCATATGAAAGAGTACCCTTCAAGTACCTTAACACCCTCTTTGCAGCTACCATGTGCAACTCACTGGTACAATTGAGAAATCTAGACAATATACTTACTGGAAACATGATGTCTGGTCTAGTTGCAGTGAGGTACATAAGACAGCCAATCAAACTTCTATAAACTCTTTCATTTGCAGGTCCAGATCCATCCTTCTTATGAAGCTTTTCCTTCTGACCCATTGGAGTATTCACACTCTTGCACTCCTCCATATTGAATCTCTTCAGGATCTCCTTCAAATACTTCTTCTGATAGATAAAAACTTCATTTTGGGTCTGCTTAACCTCCATCCCCAGAAAATATGACATCTCACCAAGATCAGTCATTTCAAACATCTTCATCATTTCTTGCTTAAATGCATTAATCTGAGCTCCATTACTCCCTGTCACTAGCATATCATCCACATAAAGAGACACTACTACAATGTCAGATGTTAACTTCTTGACATATAGAGTGGACTCACTAAGGCTTTTCTTGAAACCCAGACCCAGTAAGTGCTCATCCATCTTACAATACCAAGCTCTGGGAGCTTGCCTCAAGCCATAGAGAGCCTTCTTCAGTAAATAGACTTTCTCCTCCTGACCTGGTGTGACAAATCCTTCTGGCTGCTCAACATAAATCTCCTCCTGCAACACTCCATTCAAAAATGCAGATTTTACATCTAACTGATACACCTTCCATCCTTGCTGAGCTGCCAATGCAAGAGTCATTCTAATAGTATCCAGTCTTGCCACAGGAGCAAAGGTTTCTGAGAAATCAACTCCCCAAACCTGTGCATATCCCTTCACAACCAACCTGGCCTTATGCTTATTCACTGAGCCATCAGAATTGAGTTTGGTCCTAAAAATCCATTTTACTCCAATCACCTTTCTGTCTTCAGGCCTCTCCACTAGCTCCCATGTCTGATTCTTTTCTATCATAGCTAACTCTTCCTTCATTGCATTCATCCATTTCTGATCACTTTTAGCTTCCTCATATCCTGTAGGTTCCAAAACAGCTACACTGCACCTTTGATATATATCAGTCAGAGATCTGGTACCTCTAACTGAAGCATCATCCACAAGCTCGTCAGGTTCCAGAGAGATCTCTTTGTGCTTGCCTTGTTGCTCATTTGTCCAGTCCCATTGCTCATCTTCTAGGAATTGAACATCCCTGCTAGTGATCACCTTCCCCTTCTGTGGTTGATAGATCCTGTAGGCTTTTGATACTGAATTGAAACCAACAAAGATCCCAGATTCAGCTTTCTCTCCCAGCTTGTCTCCTTGACTTGTGGAATATGAGAAAAACACAAACAACCAAACACCTTCAAATTTCTTAGAATAGGCTTGATACCAAACCAAGCTTCAAATGGTGTCTTCTTCTCCAATACCCTTGTAGGTAGTCTATTCAGCAGAAAGACTGATGTGTTTGCTGCTTCTGCTCAAAACTCTTTTAGCATATTCTTTTCTTGCAATAGACACCTAGTCATCTCCATAACAGTTCTATTCTTCCTTTCACTAACTCCATTTTGCTATGGAGAGTAAGGAGCAGTAAACTGATGCTCAATTCCAGCTTCTTCACAAAAGGAGTTAAACTTTTGTGAAGTATATTCTGTTCTATTATCAGATCTGATGACCTGAATTTTGCAACCACTTTGGTTCTCAACCCATCTTTTAAACTTTAGAAATACCTCAGCAACTTCGGACTTCTGCTTCATAAAGTAAATCCAATACATTCTGGTATAATCATCAATGAAAATAATGAAATACCTGCTGCCATTTAATGAAGGAGTCACTTGTGGACCACAGAGATCTGTATGAATCAGCTGCAGCTTCTCTGTAGCTCTCCAGGTGGATTCCTTGTATGGAAGTCTTGTCTGTTTGCCCAGCAAACAAGTCTTGCACCTTGTGATCTGCTCCTCCAGGCTTGGTAATCCAGTTGCCAGTTCATTCCTTTGCATGAACAACAAACCTTTGTGATGAAAGTGGCCTAACCTTTTGTGCCATATCTCTGAATTACTGGTCTGACACTTGAATGCCACTTGCTCCTTCTCAAGAGGATTCAAAGAGAAACTCTTCTGTTGCATTTTTATTTTGAACAACTTCTGATTACTGGAGTCTTGGATCAAACACTTTCCCTCTTCAAATATCACTTTGAATCCCTTTTCAACCAACTGTCCCACACTTAACAAATTTTGATCAATCTCAGGCACATACATTACATCAGAAACTAGCTTAGTTCCAACACAACTCTCTATTGCTACAGTTCCCTTCCCTTTCACTTCTAAGTACTCCCCATTTCCAATTCTCACTCTTGACTTTAATGACTTGTCAAGGTTAATAAATAGCTTTTCATCACTTGTCATATGGTTTGTGCAACCACTATCAACAAGCCAACTATCACATGGAGTACTAGAGGAGAAACAAGAGGCAACAAATAATTGATCTACCTCTTGTTGTACTGCAGCCTGTGCCTCACCTTGCTGCTGATTTCCCTTCTCTTTGCAGAACCTCTCAATGTGTCCAAACTTTTGACATTTCCTGCACCTTACACTTGGCCTCTTCCAACATCTAAAGTGTGGATGATTCTGTTTTCCGCAGTGCTGACATGGGGAATACCTTCTCCAATTGTTCTTAGAGTTGCCTGCACTGTTCTCTCCTGCAGCAGATTCTGAACCAGTACTGCCATTCCCTTTCTTCCCTTTCCACTTCTTGCCTCTTTCACCTACATTCTGTTGCTCTTTGGCCTGCAGAGCTCCTTCTGTACTTTCTTCCATCCTCATTAACCTTCTTTGCTCTTGTGCTTGCAGAGCACTTAGCAATTCTGCAAGTTTGATCTGAGATAAATCCTTGGTATTCTCCAAAGAGGCAATGGTTGGCTCAAACCTCTCTGGCAGGGAGACAAGAATCTTCTGCACTAGCCTATTATCAGAGAGGTCAGTGCCAAGAACTCTTGCTCGATTTGCAATGCTTGTTAACTTATCAGAATACTCCTTAATTGTCTCAGACTCCTTCATTTGCAGTTTCTCGAATTCTCGCATCAGATTTAGCCCCTTCATGCTTCTAATCCTCTCGTCTCCTTGATACTCCGCTTTGAGGAAGTCCCAGATAGCTTTGGCAGATTCATAACTCATAATTCTGCTGAAAATGGCTGGTAAGACAGCAGAATATAAACAAGACTTTGCCTTAGCTTTTCTTGTTGTCCTCTCCTTGTGAAACTTGATCTGATTGATGGTTGGATTGTCAGGAAGTGGAGTAACTTCATAATCTTGTTCCACCGCTTCCCAAAGATCACAACCCTCTAAATAGGCTCGCATTCTTACTACCCAGGCTTGATAATTTTCACCATCAAACACTGGTGGAGCCATTGTTGAGAGACCACTCGATCCTGTCTACATCTTGCCTTAAGTTTCTATGGATGCAGACACACCTCTCAATCAATCTCACAAGTCATTCACAGCCCCTTAAGATCAAGAAGGGCTCTGATACCAGTGTTGATTCTCAAAGAACAAAGAAGAATTGGGAACCTATTTCAGATTCCTTTTTCCTTTTTTTTTTTTTTTTTTTTTTTAACAAGTTGCTAACCAACTATCAGCTTACTTGGTCCACAAAAACAGCAACAAACTAACAAAATAACCAAACTACAGCTAGACATTCCTAAGAAATAGGACATTAGCAAACTGACTAAACAAAAAAAAAAGGGAAAAAAAAGAGATAGTGCAGCCTTGATACATCAACACTAACTTTCTCTATGTCTTCGATGTTGTCTTTAAACTTAACTGGATGCATATTCATGCTAAATATGTCATGAGGGAATTTTAGAATGCATGCTATATACATGTTATATGTAGAAAGTTTTATGCTCTACGAAGTAGAGGCATACAATGTGGACTTGTGTGTTATATAGTGCTTCATGATGATTTCCTCATATGCAACATTAGGAAGCATGTTAGAAATGATTGATCCTATGGAGTATTCATAGTGAATGAAATAGAATCACTTGCATGATGAACAATATACTTGTGATAAACAAGGTAAAGGTGACATAGTGCATGATAGGGTTAAACATGAAACCAAGCATGGTATATTTAACCTAGTTGAACAACTAGAACTTGACATTGTAACAAAGTATTCGATCTAGAGATCGTTAGATGTATTCCATATGTTAGACACGGCGAATGAAATTGCAACCTCTTTGGGCGCACTATAATAGAGACATTTGCATATAATACTAGTTGAATGAAATTGCTTCCATGACAACTTCTATACTCTATGTAGTGGAGGCTTTGGTAGCAAAGCATACGCATGACATGCATTATGATTCTTGTGGACATCTTTATAACTTTTTGCATATGACATTAGTAATGACTCCCTTGACTATAGTGGGATAGTATGTTATGAGACCTCTTTTGAGCCTTGATTAAAATAGTGAATTATTCTAGATAGGATAACGAGATGCGAACCAATGCATGCTTATAGCATATTATGTGTCGGTAGGGACATACCCCAATGTAATTGTGAACAAAACATGACATGAATGATCTAGTACCCGACCGTCGAGTCGATGTGTGAAATTTCATATTTTAGACATGATGATTGAGTATTCGATTTGTGGACCCTATGCTATTGATCACGCTTGCTTGTCATTGTGCTTATTCGCACAAGCTTGTGAGGGTCGCTCCCTACAAGCCGGCACTCCAGAGTGGCCTTGCAATGACAAATCGTCCGTGCGGGATTGGGCGCCGAAGTGGATTGCCATGGGGAGTGTTGACTACCACGGGTCCATTAGGCACAACACGAGTCGGAACGTTACCACGTGTAAGTCCCTCGTTAATTGGGTAAATGAGACTCAACTTGTTGTACATCACCCATGGTTGATGCATATATAGTAGATGAACATATTAGTGGGTTACTACCTCGTGGCTCTTTTGATGCATTTCTAGAAAATGGACTTTATGTTAGTCATTATCGGTATTGACAACTTTAGTGGTAGTAAACCTACACTTATGTTGATTAGTATAGATGCATGGTAATTATAATGACAATAAAAAGTATAATTTACTCTTTGCGTCATTATAGTAAAGATGAACATGCATTTAAACCTGCATAAGTATATATCTGAACATGTGGCATTAGAACATAATAATTAACTTTATCAAGTAAAGGCATGACTTAGAAATGGATTGTTTAATTTATTTGTTATCCTTATGTATGCTTACATATTATATTATAGCATGCCTCAGTTGACCTAGTGGTGTATTTCGCCATTCTCGGCGGCTTACCTACTAAGAACTATTGTTTAATAGTTCTCACCCCCATTAGTTGTTTGTTTTTGTTTCAGAGCCTTCCGCAGCGAGAGAGGCTAGGGATCGTGGCAAGGGGTTAGCGTCTAGCTAGAGCCTCTGCGGTGTTTTCATAGTTGGACCCGTCGACATCTTTCTTTTTTATTATAGTTGAAAGATGTACTATGTATTTGTTTAGAGAGTTTATAGTTTACTTATGGATTCAGTTGTATACACTTATTATGTATCTTGTGGATGTTGATATTGTAGACTTTTTAGTAGAGTTATTTATTTGTTCTGATAGCTTTGTTAGGGATCTATTCTTGTTTCTTTCTTGTTTTATTAGACGCCTTATGTGCATCGAGGGGTGCTTGGTGTACATGGCGAGTCTGTGCACGCTTCGGGCAGGCTTTCGCTGGGGCCCGGGCGTGACAATGCCATTCGTCCCCTTTACCTCCTTGACCAAAAGTAGCGTCGCTTTAACCTGGTTGTCTTTATGTCATTTTTATATATAGTAATGGAACGAGAATGCATTTAAAGAACCATTTTTAAAAAACGACGAAGAGATGCGTCGCCGCCACCGCCACAACAATTGGAGATGAGGAATACGACAACCCCCCTCCATAGCCACCGCATCGCCTGCGTTTAGGGGTGGACGCCGTTCGTCGCCTTCACCTCCTTGTCCAAAAGTAGCATCGCCCTCTACATGGAAGTGCAAAAGATGCCATATGATCTATATTGTTTCGTTAATTGTTTGGAGAACACTGTATCTTGTTTGCAAATCCTGTCTTGTATGTTGTAAAGAACTATAAAATCGTACAATTTGATGCCAGATTAATGGAGATTACATTTTCTGTTTCAATTCTTCTTCTTATTCTTTTGGCTACTAAAATACTTTTTGAGACTTGTAATTTTACACTGCTTAACGACTCATTGCGCCATTTTCTTCAAACCATTGCATTACTTAGGAATATGTTACACCACCTCATCCTTTTTTTTTTACACTACTACCTTTGCGTAACTCCCTTATCCCTCCTCACTCTTACCTCCTCTCTCCTCCGCATGCAGACCCTAACGCCATGTATCTCGGCCACGCTTCTTCCACTAATCCTCTGCAAATGGGTACTTGAATAAACTCCACTACGCTTCCTTTGGTTTCGGACTTACTTTCAATAGTTAGTGATGACTTGCACTAATTAGAGGTGCATATTGCACAATTTTATATTGGGTTGCACTTTTCTGTTAGACTGTTTGGAACTGCCTTGCATTGTTATGGTGAATGTTACACTGTTATTATGACCGTGTTGCACTCTTACAGGTTTAGTTGAACTCTTTTATCCCGCGTTAGACTATTATTCGAGTTTTACAAACTTATTTGTACTATTAATTACATGTTATCATCGATTAGGGAGAGAATTTTACACTGTTAAACCACTCGTTGCAGTATTAATGTTAGGCAAATATTATACCATTAATAACGACTCGTTCCAGCCAGTGTTCCACTCGTTATGTTACACTGGTTGGAACTGCATTGCACTGTTACGGTGAGTGTTGCTCTATTAGTAGGAAGAGCTGTGCACTCTTACAAGCTTTCTTGCACTCTTTTACCCTGCGTTGCACTATTATTCGCATTTAACGTTGCACTATTATTATACGGCTGAAAGAAGAAAGTGAGCTTTTTAAAGAGATGTTACACTATACTGTTATCTTCTTTAATCGTTTAGGCGTTATGTTGCACCTCTCAAACACCGCCCTCGCCGCCGACGCTACTGCCCCGCTGTCGCTTCGCCTGCATTTGGAGAGAACGCCGTTCTTCGCCGTAGAAAAATTTTTGGACTTATTTGCACTATTAATTTTAGATTATATCACCAAATATAGAGAAAATTTTGACTAGTTGTGGACTCGTTGCACCATTTGCGTTAAAATATTGAACAGATTGCTGCATTTATTTTTATTTCTTGCATAAAATCGGAGAATGTTACACCACGTCGAGCATTTTGTTGAACTACTTTCTTCAAGCCTTTTGTTGAACTAGTACCTTCCGAGGGAGTAGGAGGTTGCCCTGGGGAGCGAGCAGATTGAAGGCGAGCGTCACTCATCGTTTTGGTGTAGATTGCACTGGAGCGAACCGAAGGATGCACTGTTAGAATGGTTGTTGCACCATTTCTCCTCGCGTTGCTCCGGGGCGTTGCACTATTACCCCTGTTGCGGGCCACGTAGTTCTTATCTTTTAGCTTCAGAGTATTTAAATTCTTAAAGCTGAACAGCAAACAGCGGAACTGGCGAATAACGGGGCGAATTTGGTCTGGGTTTCGAAAAAGAGCCGAGATTGCGTAAAGCGCAAGGGGCGCATTTAATACCCGCCTGGACCGTATGGTAGGGTATACGTATCTCAAAGAATACGCGAGCGGCGGATGTAGACGAAGGGTATTTTGGTCAGTTTACTAAAACTCCGGTCCGAATCTGCAAAATCGAAAAATGTGGCCCACATTTGCAAAAGCGCAAAACTAGTGAATTTTTTATGCAAATTGGCCATAAAAATTTGAAAAAATTATTTGGCCTATCAATTTTTTTTAAAAATTATTATTATTATTATTTTTAAAAAAAATACTGTTTTGTACATTTCTTGTGCCGGCTCAGACGGTCAATTAACTGCAGAGCGACGACCCCCATCTAAAATTAAAATTCCAGTGGCGCACCGCTCAGCCACTCCAGGTCTGATACGACGCTCTGCTCCTCCAATCCTGGCGCGGTTATCTAGTCAATCACTCACAGCAGTCGTCATCATCGAAGGCCAAAGAGAGGGGAGAGCGAGCGCAGAGAATGGCGGGGGCGATCACGCTGAGCAGCGGGTTCAGGATGCCGATCATCGGCCTTGGCGTGTGGCGGATGGAGGGCAAGTCCATCCGCGACCTCGTCCTCTCCGCCATCAATATCGGCTACCGCCACTTCGACTGTGCAGGTGCTTCTGCTTTTGCTTCCGCTTCCCCCAAATTAACCCTTTCCTTTTCCTGCGGATGATTTCCAATATCAGATCAGTGCACTTTCGCTGTCTCATGTGCTAGGTTGCTCGTATCAGTAAATGGATGATCACTTTTTATAAGATTTGTTTCATTTAGCTACTCATGCTCGGTCCAATAGTAAGTAAATCCTGCCGGATACCAGTTTGTCAGGATAACTATTTCGGGCATCACATTGTAAACGCTGCTTCGTTCGGATTATGGCAGTCTGGGAAAGGTCATATGCTATTATTAAGCCTAGCAACCCTTAAGCTTTGTCCTTGTTCCTGTCGTAATTGTCACCACTGTGGTATTCTCTGGGAAACTTGAAAATTGTACTGCTGTCGTCCCGCACTTTGGAAGGAGAGAATGCCAACCTTGTTATCAAAAACTTTGCCCTCTCTTATATAAACTCTTGCCGAGTACTATTGTGGATAATAAAATCGTAGTAGTTTCATTCACCTGTAAAATTGATAATCAGAAGCACAAACTGGGCCTAGTAGAAGGACAATAGTATTCCTTTCGATGATAATCTTTTTTATTGAACTTGTTAATTGCTGGCAAGATTCAAACTATCTAGCGGTTATTGAGACACTGTTAATGCGTAGCAAAATCGGTATTTGAAAGGCAGTAATATATATAATTTTAGTCCGACGGTGAAAGGTAGTTTAAACTAACCTCATGCCAGTCAAACTTGAGCTTTGTTTGAAGGATTATTCAGGTTAATTTTATGTCAAAATTTTCCTGAAAGAAAGTGGTTGGTAATCTGTTTTCCTTTCTTTCTGAGACTACTGGTTGTCTAAACTTCCCAGTAGTAAAATTCTAAAAACCCTTGGTAAAAAAAATTAAGACATTTTGTTGTACCTTTTCTTTCATCTTGGATCTTC
This sequence comes from Ananas comosus, assembly GCF_001540865.1. Lineage (NCBI taxonomy): Eukaryota > Viridiplantae > Streptophyta > Magnoliopsida > Poales > Bromeliaceae > Ananas > Ananas comosus. The sequence continues at coordinate 5,073,380 of NC_033644.1, read as the reverse complement.
TTGGTTACTTTGTTGGGCATTTCTGATAGCAGCTTTAAGACATAAAATTAAACATGCGAAAAAAGGACACTCTTTTGAATTTAATTCCACCAAGGATGATTCTTAATCGCACTATAATGGCACAGATTTTCATCTTATACTGTTGTAACTGGAGAAAGTCTGAAACTCCTTCAACAAATTTTTCAGCTGGTATAGGTGGTCGTGAAAGGACACTTGAAGTAAGAATAGCTTGTCGATGGTGTGTTCAACAAACAATACCTTATTACGCTTGACATATTTCTCAGAGCACTATATTTTGTGGGTTTCCAGATCGGAGCAGACTTCTTTTTTAGTAAGAAGAGTATGAGAGCATGCTCTCATATGTGTAGATGTGAGTATAGGATTGGCACTTTTACTTGCATACCAGTGTTGTGGTGACTTTTGAGTTTAAAAAAGGCCACTACTCACCATTATGAACCCACAAAAAAAAGGATCTTAGAGGAAAGTTTTGGAGAGAGACCCAATCTTCAACATTTTTTTTATGTTGTTGTTAATCCAAAAACTTGAAGCTAGAACCATATGATTGCAAAAAAACGAAGTTTACTGTCACAACAAGCAACAGGGAAACCCCGATTGTGATTGTCCACTATAGGAAGGATAAGATGGACGGTAAGTAAAAGAGATTTTGATCAGATTGTCGAGATTGGCTCTTGATGAAAACTATTGGTGCTTTTATAACTTATCTATATAGATTTTTAACTTTGAAGAATGGTTTAATTAATTTTCTGTGATAGATGTAACAAACACTTGTTTGTTGTTTTACTATTCTATTTTTTCCTCTTTCAGTGGACTTGTATTGTTATTCAAATGTAATGGTTTTGCTTGAGTTGTGAATTGAAGAGTAACAATATGCGAACATTTTCAACTGTGATTTTATTTCTTCTCTACCTAAATACTCAACTATTTGCAGCCGACTACCAGAATGAATCAGAAGTTGGTGAAGCTCTTGCAGAGGCATTTCAGACGGGTCTGGTGAAAAGGGAAGACCTTTTCATCACCACAAAGGTAAGTATCCGATGCCCTTAAGTCGCTTTTAGTGTTTTTGTTTTTTGTTTTTCGTTTTTTTTTTTCCTATTCTCTTTGTAATCTTTGCATGCCACTGCATGGCTGCTCGATTCATCATTTGGATAATTTGATTTCTTCATATAATGAAAGCTTTGGAATTCGGATCATGGGCATGTTTCGGAGGCCTGTCAGGACAGCTTGAAGAAACTCCAACTAGACTATCTTGATCTGTACCTTGTTCACTTTCCTATAGCAACCAGGCATACTGGTGTGACCCTCCTCTTATCTTACTAGCAATAGGCTATGTACTCAAATCACGATTAGCATTGGTAGTTTTATCTTCTTTTGCATACCCATTTAGGGGTTGGGACGACTGGTAGTGCCCTTGATGAAGATGGTGTGCTGGACATAGACACTAACATTTCACTCGAGACTACGTGGCATGCAATGGAAGATCTTGTTTCCAAAGGATTGGTTCGCAGCATTGGAATAAGGTAAAATGACATATTTTATACATCTTTATTCCCATTCATTCTTTTAGTATAGTTAACATTCCCAACCCCATCCTCCCCCCACCCCAAAGAAAGGGGTGAAAGAAAAGGGTGAAAAAAAGAAGGGTATTGTGTACCAATTAGTACTAGTAAAGGAGCCGGCTGCATAGCCGGCTTACCATTACTCACATATTTCCTTTAAGTTTGTAACTGTAAGCTCATTCCACGATTAAATTAGTAGGGATGACCAACCTGATCTCTTTGAAATTTATACCAAAACAAATTATTAGGCGTGTTAAATTAGTTTAATTGATAGTATTTAACTAATAATTAGATCAAGCAGTATTTACAAGTCGGGTTTGGATTCAATCAAATTTCAAAGTCAAATAAAACGTCTGAGTTGAACAACTGAACCATTTTTGTTGAAGAAGTTAATTTATATTATCAACCCCAACCACAAATTATTGGCTCGCTTATGTTCAATAAATCCAGTTAAGCTTGATAAATTCAGCTGATAAAGTTAAGCAAGAAATCATGGTTATTGTAATGGTTGTGAATGCTTAGTTGTATCCTTGCTGCATCAATTATAATTCTAATTGTGATTAACTAATAGCGTAGATTGGAATCTCATTATCCAATAGCAATGGATGTTGTCCAGGTTTACTGTGCTTATCTGGCTTACCTAGTATATATTTTTTTTTATGAAATTTATATTTTATTTATAATTGAAATCTGACAGGAGTTAACTGATAAATGACACAAAGATGAAAGGAGCTTTCTATTGACTTTGATTATAGAGCGGGCTACATGGACAAATGTACTTTAGCAAAACAAACTGAAGATTGAAGACTCTAAAGATGTTTTCCAATTTTGGAGAGGTCCAAGTAGTCTGCTCAATTTACAATTTAGTTCTTATATCAATTTCTTGGACATTTGTTGATCACCGGATTCTATTAGATTATACACGGTTTAGGTCTCTATATTTTATGCACAACAAACACGATTGGATTGATTGAAGGCGATCCATAATTCAGATTCCTTCAAACTTGTTTAAATCACGATTAGATCCGAGCCAAATCAATTTGGTTTATTAGGCTAAGCAGAACTAATTGGGTTCATGTTGAATCCGAATCATAGTCAATGGCCTCGTTTGTTGATTGGGTCTAGATCCAACTCAAATTGTTGGCCTATCTCAATAACCATTACTTTATTTTGAGCCGAATATTTATGACTACATGGGTTAATGGGTGTTGAGTTTTGATTCCATCCATCCCAAGACCCATTTTGCCTATTTCCCATCATCTTCATCTCCTTCAATCACCAAATCACCTTTTGGTATTTGCATATGTTTTATTTTTTTTTTCTTTTTTTTTTTTTTCGTGCCTGTGGTGTTGGATGTACCCCCCCGCACCCCAACTTTTTTTTGGAGGAGGGAGAAGAGACCATGGCTTCCCCTCCAAGCTTTTCTTTTTCTTTGATGTGAGTTGGCGCGATACAGCTTTTAAGGATAAGATGGCAAAATGCGAGCAAGGAGAAGCTGCTGAGTTCCTCCTTTGGCTGGTCTTGTCCACTACGTCATTTGGGTAGAAGCTTCCCAAGGTGATGTGCAACATCCCTTGTCGCCACTGGAAAGGCAAAATAGTGTTCACCTTGTCGAAGTCCCAATAGTGATCTATCTAGCTAGAAGTAAAAGAATGACTCAAATCCAAGCACACCTTTTTCACCAAGTGTAGAAGCTGAAATGTGAGCTTTCTACATGCCCAAGACTGCTCAACCACTGTAGATGACAAAAAGGGACATATAAAGCTTTAGAAGAACAAGCTAAAACAGCTAGAATTATGGATTTCATTAACTTCTTCAAGAGAACCGAACACCATATATAGAAAACCAAAACCATCAAAATAAAAGTTTCAACCAAGGATTGCCCATATCTGCCATGCCAACAATGTGCTGGCACGTGGTGTGTCAGCACGTGGCATGGGCTTGTGCCGCTAGGCACCGAGCAGTGTTAGGGATGCTGCTTAGCAAGGATTTAAGTGCTATCGGTATGGGCCGTATGCCCATACCGAATCGTGTTGACAAGATATCGGCATGGTACAGCCCCTATGCCAATGACACGGCTCAAAAACCTGTTTTCTTTGAAACTAGCAAGTAATTATCTCAATAAAGTTTAAAAGATTTATTAAAGATACATAATAAGCAATAGGAATATATATTAGTACGAAAGAAAATAAATATTTCATACCATTATGTGTCAGCACAAAGGTATTCTTTGTAATCGGCACACATCGGCACAGTATGTATCGTGTCATATAGTGTTAGCAAGTTTTTGGCATAATCTTGTACCACGACACTTAAATCCTTGCAGCCTAAGTATCGCCCTTTGCTGGTCCTTGCCAGTTCAACAGCGTGTTGCTTAGATTGCCCTGCGCTGGTCCGTGCTAGTGCAATCTATTTAGCTATTTTTTCTACTCTTGGGGTTCGCAAGACATGTTTTGATGGTCAAAAAAATCTCCAAATGATGTCTGTAGGCATTTCTAGGAGCAAAGACCACTTTTGGTCCTTTTCGGTTTGTGTACTCATGAAGCTTTGCAGTTTCAGAGAAGAGAGAAATCTCCTCTTTCTTTCTCCCTTATTCCCTCAAGAAATCCTTAAGAAACAAGAGGATTTTCTTCTTGAAGAAGTTCCAAGCTAAAACTTTTAGCATTGAGCTTGTTCTTAATACGATCTAGGAAAAAAAAAAAAGGATTTTCTTTATTTTTTTTTGACTTTTTTATTATTCTTATTTTTTATTTTTATATTCCGAAAATCAGAGTAATAACTAAAAAGTTTTGAAATGTTGAGATTCTAAATGATCTCTTAGATCTACTATCATTTGAAGCTAATACTATGTTTTATTGCATAATGTTTTTTTTTAAGGGAAAACTTCAAAAAACCCCCTTGTGGTTTTAATTTTTTTCACTTTAGTACCCTGTGGTTTAAAATGTATCAAGTTAGTACCTTGTGGTTTCTCACTTTATCACTTTAGTACCTTGTGGTTTAAAGTGTATCAAGTTAGTACCCTGTGGTTTTGCATTTTATCACTTTAGTACTCTGTGGTTTTGATTTTGTATCAAATTAGTACCCTGTGATTTTTTAAACTATAGGGTACTAAAGTGATAAAGTGTGAAACCACAGGGTACTAAAGTGATAAAGTACAAAACCACAGGGTACTAATTTGATACACTTTAAACCACAGGGTACTAAAATGAAAAAGTTTGAAACCACAGAGGGGGTTTTTGAAGTTTTCCCTTTTTTTAATTTAATTTATTTTTTTGGTTATTTTTATTACTTTAATTTTTGAAGTAATAAAAGAATATGGATAGAAATGTTGAGATAGTAGTAGATTTTTTAGATTTGTCAACATTTGAAGCCAATAATGTGTTCTATTTCATAAACCATAATGTATTTTTTTTTCAAACTTATAATTTTTTTCATTATTTTGTTTATTTTTAAAATTGAAAAATTAAAATAATTAAATAAATTATTAGAAACTAGTGTAGTTACCGGCGCGATGCGGCGGGCAGGTATTATCAAAATATTAAATTTTTAATCAAACCTAACACCTTAAAAAGAAACTACCAAATAATCTCAAGAAAATACTATAAAATGAGTTAAAAATAGATGAAAAAATAGACAATAAAAAGAGAAAAAAAAGGATCAAGGAATTCTCACTTCATATTGGTTTCTAGAGGGCAAGGATCGCCATTGCTTCCGTCGCCGCCTCGATCTCTACTGCCATTGCCCACGCCTCCACCGCCGCCGCCATTTTGGTCTCCACCGCCATCACATTTACCGCCTCCGCCACCGTTATGACCACCCCACTGAAACATCTTGTAGGGTTTCTAAAAAACTGTACAAAGAAAGAGAGTAGGTGGGGTTGTGAAAGTTAGGTGAAAACGGATAGTAGAGAAGAGAAAAAGACGTGTAGGTTGGGGGGAGAAAAAAAGAGGGGCTGGGGGGAGGTGAAGTGGCGGAGGTTGAGAAGATGAGAAGACACCAAAAGTTAGGAGTTAAAAAAAAAGAAGAAAATTGATGCCACACCTCTTACTAAATGAGAAGAGAAAAAGACACCAAAGTTAGGAGTTAAAGAACAAAAAAAAGGCGCCATCACATTTACCGCCTTCGTTATCGTTATGACCACGCCACTGAAACATCTTGTACGGTTGGGAGTTAGGGGAAAATGAATGGTAGAGAAAAGGAAAAGACGTGTAGGCTAGGGGGAGAAAAAAAAGATGGGTTGGGGGGAGGTGAAGTGACAGACGTTGAGAAGATGAGAAGACACCAAAAGTTAGGAGTTAACAAAAAAAATTGATGCCACACCTCTTGCTAAATGAGAAGAGAAAAAGACACAAAAGTTAGGAGTTAAAAAAAAGAAAAAAAAGGGTCTAACATCTCTTGCCAAATGAAGAAGGTTGTGCCACCTCAGCCAAAAATATTAGGGATTAATATTTGTTTATAAATGTTGATATATAAGATTACTAGTAGATCTCTTAAATTTACTAACATTTTAAGCCAGTAATGTGTTTTATATCATAATGTATTTTTTTTTTTAAATTTTCTTACTTTTTTTTCGTTATTATTTTTATTTTCAACTCATGTTGGATGCAATTCAAATTGATCCGGTTAAACCAAATTCGCAAATTAAAATAGGATTAGAATGAGAGAGAGACACCTCCAAAAGATAAGGATGAAACAGATTTATGTAAATCTTTTCTAAACCATATAATAACAATTTAATTATTTCTAAATTATTTGAGTTTTATCACATTATAACAATTCTTTTTCTATCCTTATACGAAATGAGGGAGGGTTTCTTCTATCCAAGGAGATGTGGACCCTTGAAAGAAAAGGGACCTCTCTCTCTCTCTCGCATTGATTGTTCGGGGTGAGGGGAGGGGAAGGAAATCTTTTCCCTTTTTACACATCATTATCTAGACCGAAAAAAGAGGAAAAAAAGATTTGCTTCCGTGTGTTCACTAGTATGCATATAGCATCATTGATCCTCCCCCGCATCTCGAAACCACACCGCTGACACTATTATCCCACTGTGTGTGCGCCGACGTCTTTCCCATGTGTGTTGATCTTCCCGCATAAGCTAATCCTATGCACTCACCAATAGACGCGTGTGTTTGCCGATCCTCCATGTACGTCAATCTCGTCCACTCATTGACACCGACTGATACACGGGCCATTGCCGACCTTTCTACACTTATCGATCCCATGCGTGTAATGTCGCACATGCCATTGTCAATCCTTTCGCATTTGTCAATCCCAATGTTGTTTAATATGTCGATCATGTGCGCTCGCCAATGCCGCTTGACTAACCTCCGCCCTGTTATCGATCCTTTCGCAAGCACAAATCTCGAGTGCGTGCCGATGCTGCTCAGCCAATACACATCATGTTGCTGATCCTCCAGCATGCCCCGATCTTGTGTGCGTGCCAATGTCGCTTTGCCATCTAGTCGGCGAACCTCACATCAACCTTTTCGGAGGGAGAAGAAAGGAGGGCCGGTGAACCTCCGTTTGTTAGGACCTCTCTACTTGATCCCTATTCACTGGTTAACGAGATTTGTCGCCATGTTGCCGCCTTCTCGCCTTCTCACCATCTACTCGGCAAATCTTGTGTAAGGGCCTTCAAAGGGGGAGGGGAGGAGACCCAATGGCCTTCCGTTTCTTCAAACCATTCTATTTCATCGTAAGGCCTCAACGAACGAGATTTGCTACCGCCAAATGCTGCTGTATTACTGTCATATGATGCGGATGCATTGCTGCTTCACCGCTAATGCTACTGTAGCTTCTGTTGCCACTGCTGCTCCTTGTTGCTGCTGCTGTTTCTAATGCTCCTACTGTTGCGGCTTTTGTTTACTCCCCTCATTGCGGTTACTACTGTTGCAACCACTGTTGTTGCAGCCGTTGCTAATGCTGTTGTTGCTATCGCCGCCTATGTAGTTGCCGCAACTGCTGCTTCTACAGTTATTGCTGCTACTTATATGGTTGTGGCTGTAGCTGCATGTCATGAACAAAGTATTTTCCGCTGACTTCTCCTTTACAATCGCCCAAACTCCGAAGGAGAGTTTTGTCGAAGATTTTGCTAGGCATTCTAGAAGCATCTATGCGGGTTTCAAGAATTATAGCACGAATGCAGAAGAGTCAAGAGTCCCTTAGAGATTTTAAGTGTAGTCTCTTGGGAGCTCGTAGCTTCCCTCTTTGCTTTGTAGTCTTGCACTACTTGGCGTCTTTTCATTCGTAGCTTGGATGGTAAGTGGCCTATATATAGTTGTGGCTTCTATCCCTATTCAGGAAATCAATTGTAATCTCTACTCTTAATCAATACACAACATTCCTCAAACTCTCTTTTGTACTTAGTCTGAGGGCGAGAAGGTTCCGACTTAGTGAGCAGAGAGGTAGGCTAGCTCACTTTGCGAAGGAAGGCAAGCGCAGCACGGGCTAAACAAGCGATTTCGCTTAAGTTTGTGACAGTTGGTATTGGAGTGAGTTCGAAGCTGGGAAGCCATGTCTACATCAGATGCTGCCATCGTCGACATTGTACCTGAACCTAGGGTATCCAAGCGCGGCAAGGGCAAAGAGCCGTGGACCCTTGCAAAGGAGTCCGCTTAGCTCGACCGCGTGGGCTTGTTGGAGGATTCTGCTGCGAGAGCGGAGGAGCACTACTCCATCCCTTCCCAACATGTGGGGATGATGGAGGAGAGGCTGCATGCCATGGAGGACAACGTCGCGACTGCCATGACAACTTTCTGTCAATAGCTCGAGCAGTTCTGCAGTGACCTCGCCTATCGCGAGGATGAGCGGAAGGTGCTAGTGGAGGATCTTGTCACCAGGGTCGGCGATGTCACGCCCCGCCCCGAAACCACTACCTATTTGGCGCGATTCGGCCGCGGCGACAGACCGCCGAACGGACAGCTCCTCCCCTGCCCGCCCAAGGCTCAACCACAGGAATGTGTACAAGAATTTACCCAGGACTTTAAATTCTAAAGCTACACATTCAACACGGTCACGAACAGTGCCGACGACAAGAAGAGCAAGAAGTCCACAAGATATACGAGTGAAATAAAGAGAGTACTTTACTAACTATTACAATAGTTACATTCATTACATCATTTTTCATCCAGAATACATAGCTCTCCAAATCCTCACCTACAATGCATCTCTCTCTATACATAGGTGACTAATGCAAAAAGGAAAGCTACTATACTACCACGGTCTCACTGGTCGGGCGCGACGCCCTTGCCGCGGTCCTCTCTCTGCAGCCCTGAACCTACCACTGGAAATAGAGTGGGTNGGTCCCTCCCTGCCAGGGACCGGTTGCATCACGCAACCCCGCTACATCCAGCCAGGGAAACCGGTCTCTCACCTGCAGAGACCGGTCCCCGAGAGCAGCATCAGCCCAATGATGCCATTTGCCTCATTTGCTCTCGCGGACTCAACTCCAAGGCACTTTTTGTGCTTTGGACATTCCCAACTCCCACAAAGGGTATACTCTCGACAATTAGTCGATCCTGGATGGAATGCAATCCTTATATTTCGAGAATTCACTTCCTTACATCGAGGTCGAGGACCTCAAAGTGCGGGTGACTATTCTTGAGAAAGCGGGGGCTTGCAGCGTCGAAATGCGAAAGGAGCACACCCCAAAGGTCCGCGTCCCTGAACCCAACACTTAAAGCGCACGCGAGATGAGAAGAAAATTGACAATTTCCTTTGGCACATAGAGTGCTATCTCAAGGCATTGCAATTGGAGGATGAGGAGGATAAGGTCCAAATCGCAGCCATGTACCTCTCTGACGATGCCATGTTGTGGTGGCGTTAGTGGTCGGCGGAGGCCGAGCAGGGTCGCTGCCAACTTGAGACCTGGGAGACTTCGTGCGAGAACTCAAGGCACAGTTCTATCCCGATTATGTCGTATATCTTGCGCGAGAGGCAACTTCGACGGCTCTAACATCATGGGGCACTCAAGGAACATGTCCAAGAATACTCAAAACTAATGTTGGCGATCTCCAACATCGCCGATGGGGATTAGTTATTCTTTTTCCGGATGGTCTTCAACCCTGGGCGAACAAGAAGCTCATGGGGCGAAATGTGAAGGACCTGAACTTTGTGATCGCTTTAGCAGAGAAATTGGAACCGAGGACGATCAAGGTGAACCACCGAAGGTGGGCGAGGCCAAAGATGGGGGAGGGCACCACGATCCAAGGACGCGAAGGGGCATAAGCATAACTATGACGTGAGGAGGCATAAGGAGAATCCTGCCCCACCGCCTGCAAAGATCTCGTGCTCTATTTGCAGTGAGAAATATTGGACGCGAGACTGCCCAAATAGGAGCAGCAAGAAAGGAAAGCAAGTAGCTGCGGTCCAAGCCTAGAAGGGCGAGGATGTGGAAGAGCTGCGGAGGATGGGCGCGCTAAGGCTCGTCAACCCAATTCGTGGACAGCCAAGCGGTGACAAGCTCTGCAAGAGGGAGCTAATGTTCGTCGATGGGGAGGACCACACGGGCGATGATCGACACCGGCATGATGCACAATTTCATCGCAGAGGCGGAGGCCAAGCGGTTGGGCCTCACGCTCGAGAAGGATGCGAGCTATATCAAGGCGGTCAACTCCGAGGCGCGTCCAATCGCAAAAGTTGCCAAAGGCGTGGAGATAGCCATCGGCCCGTGGAGGGGCATGGCCAATTTCATTGTTGGGCCGCTCGACGACTTCGGAGTGATCCTCGGGATGGACTTCCTAGTTTCGTCGAAAGCAACGTCTATGCCATACTTGTGGGTGTTGAGCTTCCTGGATGAGTCAGCGCCTTGCATGGTTTCGATGTGTTGGGGCGAGCCGATGAAGGACTAAACTTTTACGACCTTACAGCTTTATGAGGAGGTGAAGTGTGGGAAGGCTGAGGACCTCAAGGAGGACCTGAGCGAAGGCGAGGCTGTCAAGTCTCAAGTGGTGTTGGAGCAGGCAGCGTCAAGCATAAGTGCAAGTCATTCTGTCAAGCATGAGCCCGATAGGACTCGAGGGCATCCTGCGGCTTGGCGGCATGCGCGTGGCATGTCGTGGAGGATGGGCACATTTGGCGGATTCTCCGCGCAATGAGCTCGCTAGTGCTCATGCTGAGAGAGGCAAGGCACTAGGCGCTGGTGCGGGGGCAAATGCAAACTGCGATAGCAAGGCTCAGGGCCATTCGGGCGCGAAGGCACAGCGGACTAAGCGGAAAGCTACGCGGACCGGGAGCAGCTCGACTAGCGACGAGGCGTTTGCGCGTTAGGTAGGGGAGGTTGTCACGGACAAAGTAGTTTTCACCGACTTCTCCTTTGCAATCACCCAAACTCCGAAAGAGAGTTATGTCAGAGGTTTTGCTAGGACATTCTAGAAGCATCTATGCGGGTTTCAAGACTTATGGCGCGGATGCCGAAGGGTGAAGAGTCCCTTAGAGTTTCTAGGAGGGCAATAGGTGTAGTCTCTCGGGAGCTCGTAGCCTCCCTCTTTGCCTTATAGTTTTGCACCACTTGGCGTCTTTTCATTCGTAGCTTGGGTGGCGAGTGGCCTATATATAGTTGTGGCCTCCACCCCCACTCCTCAGGAAATCAGTTGTAATCTCTACTCTTAATCAATACGAACAAAAGGTGACAAAGGCTATAGAACTTCAGCCAATTTAGTCAAGTCCCTTATATATATTAAGAATAACAAACAAGTATTCATAGTGAAAGGTCCAAAATTGCATGAACCAAAATTTCATGGACTACTCTCACATGCCTCTCGTACACTTCAATAGAAAGAATATATAGAGTAATAAAAAATTATTTTGTAAATTTCCTTGCACAATATAGGCAGGCTGTAAACATCAAATTTGTGCATTTCCAACAACCCTCCACCATTACATCTTATAAAAGCAACCGAGTTGTCATATATGCTACCTCTGAGCTACCTTTCACTAGCAGCATCATCATTGAGGTGCATTTTATATATCACAACACATTGATGCTATCACCCTCCATCTGATTGGCTTTTTAGACACTCATAGGAATCATGCCCCAACTTACAGCAATCACAGTAATCAATGTTATTGCAGCATTTTTTGGATCAGTATACAGCAGCGGTGGCAGTTAATGTTATTTGGATCATTTAATTTATTTCGAGTGCAGCCTAACTTAGCCTAGAATCAAGCCTGAAATCAAGCCTGAGCCTAGCCCAAAAAGGTTAGTTCAATTGTCAACTCTAGTTTTGATGCAACATTCCTAATTACGACATTAGTTGCCCATACAAGACATCAGAATATATATCTTATTGTGCCTTTCTTCTTTCCTATCTAATGTTCAATTAGTACTTCAGCCATGAGTTTTAAGTTACCTCCTGCGAGAACAATAAATTAAATAGAAACTTCTGTCCTCCTAACAAGTGAACCTAACCTTGTTGTGCATGCCAACGACAAGTCAGCAGGTCATAAATTGATACTAAATAGTCTTACTGGCTAGTGATATTAAAGTTCAATTCATTTGACAAAAATTTATCTGTGAAAGTCTGTGCCCCGGTGCATCAAATGGAGACATTCACCTCTACTTTTTACCTTCACACCATTGGCTGAAGCCTCCGGAAGACCTTGACTTCTCTGCAATTCGCCTCCACCTGGTCGAATTCAAATTTTGAGGCCTCCACTATCAACTTCACCACTAGCTGTTAAACATTAGCACTAACTTATTTTTTTGCCTTTTGGTTATGTTAGGGTCAATAAGGGTATTTGTCGAAACCCATTTTGTTTTAGCCTTTTGGGTCATTTCTCATTCAAGTTAGAAGTTGCTCACATTAGGTCAAGGAAATCATGTTTAAGTGGGTCTAATGGGTCAAGTATAGGATCAAAGAGAGAGAGCGAGTCTTTTCTTCTTCCTTGGTGGTGTCTCTCTCAAGAGCAAGAGAGTGTGAAAGAACCACAGGCATGTAGGCTTTTACTAGGTTTTAGGTGGGTAACTTCTTACCTATCCCTTTGCCTCTCTCGTGAAACTTCCATGGTAAAGGGTTTAGTTGAAGCCAAGGATTGCCCAGCCACTGGTTCGGTCCATGCTGCTATGCTAGCAGAACGGGCTGAGCTAATGTTCAGCACGGCCCCCCTGCCAGTAGTACGCAAGTGGCACGCTAGCACTACCTTTTTCTAGTTTTTGGGTAATTTTAGCCTTTTAGTATGTTGTAAGGTTTATAATGCATATAAACTTGATCCAAATTATATTTCTTATCCAGTCCAAGTTGAATACAGTCATATACAACTAATGAAAATACATAAAAGCTTATATAAGACTAACAATTAACAACAATATAAAATTACAGATACTTCCAGGTGCCAATATCATAACTCTAAAAGCCGTAAACTTTTATCTTCCATTTATAGTAGTACATTGAGTGGGATCATATTAGTAATTGTCATCATTAATTACTAGATGATCCCTCGACTGTATAAGCATTACTGATACTAGTAAAAGCTCATTCTGTGCTGGTACATCTCGTAATAAAGAATAGCGAATTGGATTGCGATGTACGTATACTACTGTGACCTGCACTGGCACAAGAACAGTGGTGACACCATATTGGTTTGGCTGGAAGGCAACAAAAGCACCATATAGGTTACGCTAAAAGTCTGAAACACATACTAACTTGTCATGTGTAAGTTAGTCCTCGCTTGCTTATTCTAGCATCACTCAATGATTTTGATGTAATTTGTGGCTCGCTTTGGGCCCACTTTCTTTATTTCTTCCTGCGGAGTCCTCAACAAGTAATAAACAAGTTCCATTTAAAGTATGTGAAAGATTGGGTAAAGCCGTAAAAGCCCCCTCTAGGGTTTCCATTGAATATGTTGGCATTCGGTCAAACCTAATTGGGTGCGCCGATGATCGGGCTCGATTCGATAGTTATTATTTTGTCTAATTGGACTAGATTTAATCTCGATTTTAATTTGAAAAGCTAATTAGAGATATATTATAGCCATATTAGGATAGCAATCATAAACGGATTCGGCCTAATCTTCTACCTACCTATTGTGTGTTGAGATCCCTTATAAATATACAGGTGATTCTCTCTTAAAAAAACATAACAAGAAAAAATAGAAAAATGCCCAGAAATTCGTGAGAAATTTGCGCGCCGCCCTGTGAGAGAGAGAAACCACATCTTTCATTAACATATTGCCTCTAAGGGGTCTTGAACGGTGGATTATAGATCTACCTCATTCGTAGCTTGATCTACCACGGGTTTGGAGCGTTAGAAGACCTTTGTGGATGATCCGAGGACACGTGAATCAATCTCTACAATTCAGGACTTATCCCGTACTGGCGTGAGTCGCTTATGTAAAAGGTATGAACAAAATCTTTCGCTGCGTTCTACAGAATATATAATGAATACAATACAAAAAAAAACCTTAATAGTACAAATTGTGTTAAACTAGACCCTATACCATAGTTAATTCGGATTCGGCAAAAATTCGGTACGGATAAAATTCGGATAAAATTCGTTTTTTAATTTTTAAATTCGTTGAAAAATACGGCTAAAAAACGGATTCGCCAATTATTCGAATACATGATTTATACGGATTTTATACGTTCACCAATTAAAAATTCGGGATCAAAAATTCGGCTATTAAATTAAATTTTTTTCTCTCAAGATTTATGCTATTAGCATAAATACTCATATTTTTTAAGAATATAAGAATAAAAAGCTACAAAATTAAGCTAATTAAATAAAAAAATATATCAAACTATATTATGCCTAAATAAATAAATAATTAAGCAAATAAGAGATTAAAATAGTTCATAAGAGATTAAATTTTTTTGATTGAGTAAATTTTTTTTTTTNCCGCGGCTCGGTGCGAGAGCCAGCGCTGGCTCTCGCGTGCGCACGCGAGAGCGGGCGCGTGAGCAGCGCGCGGATGGGCCCGGGCTCGGGCCCGAGGGCCGTTTTTTTGGCCAAATTATTCGCGAATCGCGAATAATTCGCGAATAATTATTTTTCCCCAAAAATTCGCCTTTTTTTCCGACTTTTGAAAAATACGAATACGGCCGTTTAATTCGGTTTTCCAAAAATTCGCGAATAATTCGCAAATTTACTAACTATGCCCTATGCAAGTACAATACAACTGGCAATAGCGCTAATCACATAAGTACATAAATGATTAGATTCTAACATCCACCCGCAATCTGAGCATCTCAAGGCTGAATGTGAAGATTGATATGAAGCGCAGTAAAGCGAGCAGTAGACAAAGGTTTTGTAAAAATATCAGCCAACTATTTATCAAAAGGAATGTGAATTAAAGATAGATCAACCAGTTGTACTTTCGCATAAAAATAATGGTCTAGTTCTATTTGCTTTGTCCGTGCATGCAATATCGGATTGACTGCAATGTATGTTGTACTGAGATTGCCGTAATAGATAGTGAGAGGGTGACATAGTGACACACCAAGATCCTGAAGCAGGCGATAGATCCAAACGCTCTTAGCAAGAGTGAATGAAACACTACGATACTCAGCTTCAGAACTAGAACGAGAGATTGTCAATTGTTTCTCAGCAAACCACGAAATTAGATTGGAACCAAGAAAAACACAGAAACCAGAAGTCGAACGTCCAGTGTCAGGACAGCCAACCCAATCAGCATCAGAGTAGCCGATAAGATAGGGAGAAGTACAATGTGAAAAATAAAAGGCATAATTCATTGTCCCTCTAATATAACGTAGAATGCGTTTAACAACCTGAAGGTGAGGGTCCCGAGGTGCTTGTAGAAACAGAGCAACCAGATTCACAGCATATGAGATACATGGTCTAGTGAAGGTAAGGTATTGGAGTGCAGCAACAATCTGACGGTAGGTATGGAGATCCTTAAGTAGGCTCTCATGAGAAGACAGCTGAGTCATAGATGATAGAGAAGTAGAAACAGACTTGCTAGAAAACATATCATGTCGCTCAAATAGCTGTTGAGCATATTTTTGTTGTGTCAGTCGAAGACCATAAGCTGTAGTAGTTACTTCCACTCCCAGAAAAAAAAAAAATTAAGAGGTCCCCTAATCTTTCATAGCAAATTTTGTTTGGAGAGTGAACATTAAGAAGTTCAGCATAGACTATAGAGGACGAGCTGCCTGTGACGATGATATCATCAACATAGAAAAAAAGAACAAGAATTCCTTCCTTATTATGGAAGGTAAATATAGAAGGATAAGCCGAACTCCTAGTAAATCCTAACTCAGATAAAACAAATGTGAAACATTGAAACCAAGCCCAGGGTGCCTGTTTGTCATTAGATGTTTAGAATGGATTTTGTATTCGGCCTTCAAGTCATTATTTTGGGATAAAATAAATTTCCTTTTAGGTGAAATATGCTATCTTATTAAATCATGAATACCAAGACTTTTCAAGGAGCACAAGTGTAGCTTCTACCTTCCAATCACATAAAAATCTTCATACGAAATAAGTTATCACCGGATAGCTTATTCCAATGTCCGAACAACTTATTCTTTGCAACACTTTTTGAACAGGAAAGGCGAAGATAAAATAGTTAAATCTTAAGTTGCTTGCTTCTTCATAATACTAGAATATTGTTACTTGAGTAATTTAACTACAAACAGTTTCCTCGTCTCTTTTTCCTCTGATAAGGAGTGCTTTTGTGCAGCAACTATGACATCTTTCTTACTAGAGACTGCATAGCTTACTCCAAAATAAAGCCTGCGGTGAATCAAATCGAGACACATCCTTACTTCCAGCGTGATTCACTTGTCAAATTCTGCCAAAAGCATGGGATTTGTGTTACTGCGCACACTCCTCTGGGCGGTGCAGCTGCCAATGCTGAATGGTTTGGTTCCATCTCATGTCTTGAAGATCCAGTGATCAAGGTAACAATATCCTCCCTTTCTCTACTTGAATTAATAGTCCCAGGTGTCTCCAATCTTTTAAGTAGGTTTCAGCTTGGTCCACAACCTTTAACTGCTGCATTTGGGTCCCTATTTCTGCATTTCATGGCAACCCTATCCTTTCCAGCTACTGTCAGGGACCCGGTTGTTACAATTGAAATGTTGGGGACTGAGGTTCAATTTACCCTTCAATTTTTTTGGATTTTCTTTCACTCTACCACCTTCATCATTGTCATCAAATTGACCTTCTTTCCCATCGTATGATCAGACTTTGGCAGAGAAATATAACAAGACAGTAGCTCAGCTTGTTCTCCAGTGGGGTGTCCAGAGAAACACTGCTGTTATCCCAAAGAGCTCGAAAGTTGAGAGGTTACGCGAGAACTTCCAAATTTTCAATTTCACTATATCGGATGAGGACATGGAAAAGATCAAAACTATCGATCGCAAGTGTCGTACTAATCAGCCAGCGAAGTTCTGGGGCATAGACCTTTATGCTTAGACTCGACGATTTGAGTGATTCTAATAGCTGGGGAAGTTATATTTTAATTGGCTCTTAGGTGACTAAAATGCTTCCCTCGATCCTTATTCCCCAAGTATTTCCATTCTTGATAGATTGCAGAAATGTTGTATCACAGTCGGTTCGATTCTGGTGGCTTCATAAGTTCACACGGCTACATTTTTTGTAATAATTTCTATATCACATATTTGGACCCTTATATTTGATGATTGGAACTATTAATCGTGATCTATGATATTTGAAATTCTAGGAACTAGATTTTTTTTTTTTTTTTTCAATATCATTTACATAATGATATAGCAGTTGCAAAATTAGAAATGTTTAACATTCTATATGAGGATTTTTTGTCTTAATATAGTTATTCTTTTATAAGATGGAGATCTGCAATTAGGATCTTAATTTTAAAAATCTGTCTATTTTGTGGTGACTGGGTAAACTGGAGAACAATTTTGAACGGTATGAAATTTAGGCCTTGTTTGGCATTTTTTATGTTATTCTTTTATTATTTTTAAACTAGTTTTCTATAATTTAGTAGACAGATAAATGGCTGTTTTGTTGTCATGATTAGACATCTTGCAATCCCCTCTGGCCTAGTAATGGATGACAACTTTGAGAAATTTTGGATGTAGAAAAAAACTTAGCTTTCAACTTTTGTTCCTTTGTTGCTAAACAAATACTCGCGAGGACTCTTTTAAGTAATCTATGATTTTCTATTACATTATCTCATGGAGAAATTTTATTTTAAAAAAAATGAAAAACGGATGATGTGAAACGAGGTCGTTAGTTGTTATAAGTTTTAACGCTTCTGATAACTTCTAACAGCGACGATGGTTCATTCAGCGCAAAAATCATTGAAGGTGAGATCAGCATGAAGTGCTTGGTGTTACTAATAGCTAGTGACAAACCTTCGCTACGCTGCGGATATATCTATAAAATTTTAGGAACCAAATTTTTAAATATAGGAGTATAAGATGCATACAATACTCTAAAAGTATGTAGAAAAGAAAGTAACTACTAATATGAACAATTTCTATGTAATATACACATCCCACGGTCTAAAAGAAGAAGGAAATTTCACTATGTACTATAAAAAAGAGATTGATAAAAAGATATTCTTTAGAAACCGTCTCTTCAAATAAGAGTGACGTCAAATATACATGATGAATATTGATGATTTCGCGGGGCAAATATATATTATAAATATTGCTAAAAGCGGGCATATTACATATAATTTTTCATTGATTGTCTTTTTAGCCTCCATCAATATTTATAAATATTGGTAAGAGTTGACATATTATTTATAATTCTTCATTATTTGTCTTTATAGTCTTCACCGGCATTTTTGGAACTACAAATAAAATGATTGCATATTAGTATTTTTACATATAAATAGAAAAACAAGTTATTTAAATAAAAAAATCAATTTATATTAAATATCACCTAGGGCGGTGTCTTTTGGCATGTGGGACTTCATATAACTTACCAGATGATTGTGTGGAACTGTCAATAAAAACCATTTAATAAATTTTTTATATGTAAACGACATATAAAAATATAAAACTTAAAAGCTAATAAAGTTGTGTCACCTGGCAAAAGTTCCTGGAGTTGGAGAAATTTCTCCCAACAATTCTGTGCAGGCCTGTTTCTTGTTGGGAGATGAGTGGAGTTGGTCCTCATATTTTGTAAATAAATTTTTCTTATTCTTTCCTTTTCCTCTTGGATTGTTGTTAATGTAAAAATTTTTAAAACTTTAAAAGAAGCATCGGGTACAACTTGGAAAATAGGAGGGAGAGCAAATTTATCTTTGTACATTGTTGTGGCTAAATTTTGCACCGGAATATAAATAAGATCTTGTATCAACCTTCTAAATATAGTAAAATTGACTGTGCCACTTTCGCCCTCAACAATGGTGTTTAGTTTATACTTATTTTTGCAACATACATAATAAAAAAAAGATTACTATAAATCTATAAAATAATTGGTCGTCCACTTAAAATATTCAAAGGCTATAAAAGTATTTACCGTGGAATAGGATATCCATACAATACACTATTTGGCACTCCTAAAAGCCTCGTGGCGTGTTGAGAGTAATTGTTACGCCTCGGGGTCCCTTTTTGATTTAAAAGTAAAGCGGAAGTGCCCAAATTTTTTTTTTTGAAAACCTGACCCCTAGGGTATGCCAGATCTGCCACAAATATAGGGAGTTTACTGTTCACACGGACAGAGTATCCCCTGTATTTGCACGGCGTCGCGCAAGTACAAGATACATAAAACGGTATACAACCACTACATATGAATATACATACATTCATACATTCATACACCATTCACATTCACATTCACATTCAGAGTTTAACTATAAATCCACAACTATTAGTTTAAAATGTTTCCTATCTGAAAACTTGTTTTGAAATACTAAGTCATGAAAACCACGAGAAAACACTTTTAAAAACTGTTTCCCATATGGAAACCTTTTCCTTTTAAAACTCGTTACCACGAGAGGTAGAAAACCATTTTCATTTCACAAATATTCACAAATCCTTTATTACATTTATAAAACCATATGAATTCAAAAGTGAAAAGTCGCTGAACCAATTAACTGTCTAAGTCATTTATTTAAAGAAGCTGAGTTTGAGAATTAACCAAACAACGGGATGGTGGCACTATCGATCGCTAGACTTGCTCCTCACGAACCGTCCCACTAGGACCCGCGATGTCATTTGTAATCGGGGTGGGGGGGGTGAGAATATGTAAACATGTCTCCCCTCCTAGTGGGTACCGCAAGCCGACGAGGGCGAGGGGTACTCACCAGTCAAGGAGGACAAACAACAATATGGGTAAGTGAAATATAGTAGCAACGATAATGAATGAACAAGATGTATAATGCATAGTTACCGCTACTGTATGTATGCATCAATGGACGACAAGTCCAAAAATACCCAATCTCAAACCTGTGCTCTATTGGTCCGCACCGTTGACCTCAAGCTGTGCCCTATTGGTCCGCACCGCAGACCTCAAGCTGTCACTCTACTTGCAAATAACCCAAGATAGCCTATGGGCTCACGGGTTGGCGCCTCCAACCACTTTTAAGGAAAAAAACACCCTCTTGCGGTGGATCAAACCTCTGGTATTCGTGAAATGCATATGAGTATTGTGCGATCAATGCTGATATGCTTAATAGTCAACCGTCGGCAACTAGCCAACAATCCTGGCCCTCAGGGCTCACCGACTGTATAGGTCATCCACTAGTCCAACCGACCAAGTAGGTCACAATAACGATGCAACAAGTCGACGAAATGGGTCATAAATACGAGAAATAAGAATGGACCAACCAGGTCACAGATATCACATGTAGATAGAACTGCTCTACTCCTACTCATGATACTAGGCATGAAAACAACCGAATAGAGTATAACGGAAACAACATGGGTGCAAGGCTCAACAAAATATATAGATATATATGCAAGATAACAACGAAAGAATAAGGGTAAGAAGATGTCACCGAGAGTGCACCACTGTACCGACTTCGGGTCGAAGTACCCACCTATATGTACATAGCATTAATCTCCCGACTGCAGAAGAAAGTCAACTGGACCTATAGAGGGTCCACTGGGTTAGTATCCAACCCACAAACACAAACTACTGACTCACAATTCCCACCAATAAACCTACGGGAATCGGTTTCCCAAAACCGATTGCTGTAACACGCCGGAAGTCCCGAAAATCACACTGGGACTCCGATGGGACTCACGAACTCTCTCAGAACTCACCGACTCGCTTTACGAGTCACCCGCTACCACTACAGTCAACTATTCGTGTGAAATGGCAACAAACGCACATCCTCACATCGAAACGATTATCGTTGGATAATCGTTCCGATCCAGGTTCCCAGAAATGTCAACTTCAACACCGGAATCCACCGTCACTCACCCGTCATTTTCGAACCCTCAAAACGATGCGAGTGACGAGCTAACAAGGCTTAGCGACTACACAATATACCGTGAGGCACCGTCGGAAGAATTCTGAACCGAAATCACGTTCCGTCGGCAGATTTCGCCGAAAAACGCACCAGAAATCAACATTTGATTTCCAGAAAGGCTGGGGGCTTTGGACAACCAATCTAGAGGTCACCCGCTGCCCGCACACGCTGCCTACAGCAACCACAATTTAAACAGTTTCCTAAACACCCTCACGACTACATAAAATCACATTATTTTATGTGATTTTCGGGGTTTTATGGCCCGTCAGCACAAACCGAGGTTTTTCTGGCCAGGCTAAGACATCCGTTGTCAGGTCTTGACGTGCCATATGCCGTGCTCACACTTCAGAGCACTGCCGGCCACTGTGGCAGGCGCACGGGCGACGCGAACTTCAGCCAAACAGCGCACATAGTGCCTAAACTGCGTTTAATACGCACACTGGGGCTACGCTGACCCAAAAAGAGGTGAGCACGATGTTCGGCATGAAATAGGGATCATCGTGCTCACTTCCGGGGGTGTCGAGGTGTCCTCGGATCGCCGGAACAACGATCCGAACTCTAAACAGTGCGCAGAAAAGCAGAACTAAGCTTACCGGAGCTTGGTGAAGCATATGGTGGCCGACAGCGGCTCGACGGCGGGAGCACTGGCGGTAGGCAGGCGCGGGCGACGTAGGGAAGCTAGGGTGCGGGTCGGCCAGAGACGGAAGGCAGCGGCGGCGATGGGCCCTGATGCCCTAGCCGCAACAACCAGAGGAGAGCGTAGGCCAAGTCCGTCCGACAGGGAGCTCCGGCGGCGGAATGAGTGCAGCCGGCCAGGCGGAGCCGGTGCTCATGCCGGCCGGCGGCGGAAGGCAACGGCGGCAGTGCTGGAACATCCCGAGCCCGCACGGGCTGGGCTCGGGCTCAACGGTGCAGCTGCGGCCGGGCGGTGGTCGGGGGTGCCCAGGGACGATGGCGGTTGGTCGCCGGAGGCCGGAGAAGGGCGTCACGGCCGGCCCAGTGTGGCGGCTGTGCGAGGAGGCGATGCGGGCCAAGCTTCTGCCCAGGCTTGATCTAGGCGGCGGCGGGGAGCTAGGGTTGCAGCGGCGGCCAACGGGGACGGCGGGGACGCGCGCAGGGAGGTCGCCGGAGGTCTAGGAGGGCAACGGGGCTGACCTAGGGCGGCGGCGACTCGCGGGCGACGAGCTCAACTGAGCTCGGCCCGAGCTGGCTAAAACTGCCCGCGGGTCGCCCAGGCGGTGATGGCGGCGCGCGCGGACGGCGGGGACCGGCGGGGACGGCGCCAGAAGTCGGGCCTCGGCCGAGGGAGGTGGCCCGAGGGTGAGATCCTGTTTGGCTGATCTTGGGTAGGGTGACAAAAAGAGGAGGGAGAGAATGCGATGAAGAAGGTCAGGTTCCGATGGCTGGCGGCACGCGCAGGTGGCCGGAGCGCACGCGGCAAGGGTTGGGGAGGTTCAGAGGGTCGCAGGGAGGTCGGCTGAGGGAGGAGGTCAACAAGGTTAGGGTTTCCTCTATGAAACCCTAAATGACATATATATACAAGTCGCCAATTTGTCGACAAGTCCTTCGAAACTCAGTATTTTAATCTGAGTCCCTCACAGCGCGAGTAAAATGCGCGATTACACCTCCACATTCGATTCCACGCAAAACGGTACATAAAATGTCAAGCTTTTCACAAAATTACCGTTTTGCCACAAATGATCCTTCCTCGATCAACACGCGATATCAGGAGATCTGTCGGTCGAATTTGCGAACGGACTGCGTCCACGCGTTCGGCACAACCGGGGCACCGAATTCACAATTTTGTTTCGCCTGAAATGGTCGCCGTTTTGCAACAAAACCCATCAACTCTCCAACTTTCCAAAACCACACATAAATATATGTGTAAAACCCATAAACTCCTTTTTTCTCGAAAATTGTGCATCAAATCTAAAATCCGTCAGCGCCATTGGTTCCAGAACAGTCGAATCATTCAAAATGAGCAATTGGATTGCTATGAACGGAGTCTCATACGCGTCGGAATCCAACTCTACACCGTGGCCTCTCCGGAAAAGCGGGTTACTATTCACTTTAAGTGAAAAGTAAAAGTCGCGTAACTTCTCCATTCAAACTCGTTTTCTCCCGAAACTTGACGAGTGCTTTTGTAATTAAAATACACACAAAAATATTATCAACAGAGAGTTTAGCTATACTGCCAAAACCTTAGTCCTTACAGTAATTCTCTCTTTACCCTACACTCCATCACTCTCTCTCTACCATTTCTCTCTCTCATTCTGATAAGCCTTCCTCCCTCTCTCTCTCTACCCTTTTTCTCTCTCTCCCCATCCCTTCTCTATCTCCCTCATCTCTCTACCTCTTCTCCCTCTCCTTCCTCTCTCTACCATTTCTCTCTCTTCCCTCTCCTTCTCTATCTCCCTCCTCTCTCTACCCCCCCTTCCCTCAGTAATCCCAAAAAATTTGGGATCACAATGTGTGGCAATTTTTTTTGAAGAGGCCTTTGGATTCATAAAGAGCCAATCAGGGGGCTCTATAAATGAAGCATCTAGAAAAGGGAGAGAAATTTGTGGATTGCGATGCCTTCTCCGCGGGATCACATATTCCGTTAAATAAAAAAATGAAAAAGAAGAAACAGATTGTGAGGAGAAAGTACTAAAGAAAAAGAAAAAGAAAAAGAGAGAAGGGTGTGAAGGAGAAGAGAAGTAGTTTACTCATAATATATATAAATATATATTAATATATAATATATATATATATTATATTTAGAGTTTGGCTACTATATATCGTTAGCAACGGAAGGGCATCCGTCCACAATGTTGTCTGTATGTATGCGGCTTCCATAATCGACGATCGCTAGACTCCGTTAGACTTGATTTCACTACTGATAAAGTATATTGGAAACTAATTTCAGCTTTTTTGACATCATTTAATTACTGATCAAAGATTTCGAAGAAAATTGACATTTAATGCAAATGTGAGTGTGTTTTGTGAGTTTAACGATGTAAAACCAATCCAAATTTGATGAATTTTAAGAAATTTTTTTTATATTTAGGAGTAAGATTAGTATCTGATCGTTGAATTAAAATCTTTTATCATTATTTTTATGGATTTTATTTTCTAAGCAGTTCAAAGTTAGACTTTTGTTTGATAGTAATGATAGCGAAAAAATTATCGAAATTTAGTTCTAAATATTTTAATAGACGTAGATTCAAGTCTAACGAATCGATAGTCGATTTGAAAGCCGCATATTCGAAAAGCAACTTGTGCACGGAGCCCTCCGTGTACCGATAGTACAGTAGCACATAGTTCTTATACATATATATGTAATTATATAATATAATATATGTATACATATATGTATATTATGTATAATATGTATATAATGACTGTATATTCATATATATGTATACATATATATGTAGTATACATATATATATATATACATATATATATATGTATATATATGATATACAATAATAATATGTATATACATATATATATTATATATATATATAGTTTGGACCTGGGCTACTGATAGTAGCCCAAAATCTATTATTGCTAACTATTTTTAGCCTTATGGATCAACTCTTTTCATTATTTCTAACATCTGATAATCTATAACCAGTGGGAACACTCAAACCCTAGGGGGACCACGTCAACTCTAGCGACTAATATTCATCTGCCCTACAATTTTTCTCCCAACGGGTGTAAAACTTGAAGCTAAAGAGTGTTTATACTATTAATAGTATTGCAGCCTAATTCTAATATATATATATGTAATGATATATAATATAATATATATATGTATATATGTATATATAATATATATATATATATGTATAATATATATGTGAATGTATGTATAGTACTAATATGTATGTATGTATAGTATATCGATATGTATGTGATGTATATATATATATAGTAGTTGTATGTATTATAGTATAATATAATATATATATATATAGTTAATATAATATTAGTATATAATATGTTATGTATACATATCATATATATATATGTATATGTATATATGTATATTATATGTATATGTATATATGATGATATATATATACTGTTACATATACATATATATATATATATACATATATACATATACATATATATATATACATATATACATATACATATATATATATATATATATGTATATATACACATATATATATATATATGTATATATACATATATATATATGTAGAGTTGAGCTGGAATGTTATCGATAGCAAACGGGCTTCATTGCTACCCATTTGTTTTTGATGATAGAGCCTCCAAATCGACGATCTGCGCCGTTGAACATGATCTATACCACTTGAAGTATTTAGAAACCAAATTTCAAACCTTTTCGACATTATTGACCTAATGATCAACGGATTTCAAAATTTGTAATTTTAATGGCAGATTTGAGGTGTTTTCTTATTTAATGGTGTAATGCTAGCCAAATGAATTGAATTTTGGTTAGAAAATTCTTTAAACTATATAGAACAAGATCTATCCTCTCGATCTTGATTACAAAATTTCTATCATCACTTTTTAGAGGATATTCATTTTCAGCCGTTTATTTTTACGCCCACTTGATGGACAAGAGAACAATATCAAAAAAGTATGAAATTTGATTTCTAGATACTTTAAGTGATGTAGATCATGTTCAACGGTACCGATCGTCGATTTGAAAGTTCCGTCATCGAAAACAAATGGGTGGCAACGGAGCCCGTTTGCTACCGATAACATTCCAGCTCAACTCTATATATGTATATATACATCTAAGTGGTATAGATCATTTTCAACGGTACCGATCGTCGATTTGAAAGCTCCATCATCGAAAANCGGTAGCAAACGGGCTCCGTTGCCACCCATTTTTTTTCGATGATGGAGCTTTCAAATCGACGATCGGTACCGTTGAACATGATCTACATCACTTAAAGTATCTAGAAATCAAATTTCAAATCTTTTCGACATTATTTACCTAATGATCAAAGGGTTTCAAAATTAACAATTTTAATGGTTGATATGAGGGGTTTTCTCGTTTAACGGTGTAAAGCTATCCAAATCAATTGAATTTTTGTTAGAAAATTCTTTAAACTATTTAAAACAAGATCTATACTCTTGATCTTGATTACAAGACTCCTATCATCATTTTTTAAAGAATATTCATTTTCAGCCATTCATTTTCTGTTCACTAGATGGATAAAAGAATAATATCGAAAGTGCGTAAAATTTGATTTCTAGGTAGTTTAAATGGTTTAGATCATATTTAACGGAGCCGGTCGTCAATTTGAAAGCTCTATCATCGAAAACAACTCGATAGTAAACGGTCCCGTTTACTATCGAGAGTATTCTAGCTCAACTCTCTCTCTCTCTATATATATATAGAGTGAGGCTACTATGCTATCGGAAGCACGGAGCCTTCCGTGCTTCCATCGACTTTTGAATCGTCGATCTGCTCCGTTAAACTTGATCTAGAGTAGTTGGAGTACCTAGAAAATAAATTTTTATATTTTTCGATATCATTTGCCCTAGTGATCGAATGGACTCAAAATTAAACAAATTTGAATGGCCGTAGTGACCGTTTTCAAGTTAACGTGTAGAAATATCCAAATCACCTGTGAAAATTTTGATAGAAAATTCTTATACTATAATAAAACAAGATCATATCTTTGAATTAAAATTTTATATGTCATATTATACATTTTACGATTTTAATTTTCAACCGTTTGATTGAGCCCTGGGTAGCCTCGTGTCACTAGCAAAAGATACCGTAAAATCATAAATTATTTTCTAGGTCCTTTAAAATACTTCTACGATTATGATTAACGAGCCGCTGAACGATTCAATAATCACTAACATCGAAAGACGACTGAAGCACGAAAGTTCGCCGCTTCCGATACTTTGAATGTGTCTATAATCATGTTGATATATATCCACTATACACACACGTATAATAATACACACATATATAATAGACAGCACACATCACACACACACGCAAAGACACAAACGCACGACGCACCAAACGCGCGCGCTGCAGCGGCGCGCACGACAACACACAACACACACACCACATATATATATAATATATATAATATATATATATAATAATATATATATAGTTGAGTTCTGAAATGCCTATCGGTAGTAAAAACGTTCCGTTGCCAAGCTATTTGTTTGAATGATGAGCTGTTCAAAATCAACGATACGGCACTCCGTTGAATCCATGAATCTACATCACTGTGAATATCTAGAAATATCAATTTCAAAATTCTTCGACGCCTCATTTACCTAGATGATTCAAAGTTTCAAAAATTAATAATTTAAATGGGTTATAGAGGTTTTCTCCGTTTAACAGTGTAAACTATCCAAATCAATTGAATTGGTTAGAAAATCTTTAAAGCTAGTAGAAACAAGATCTATACTCTCGATCATGATTACATAAATTTCTAATCATCACTTTAAGATATTCATTTCACCTTCAGCTTTTAACTCCGACACTTGATGAGCAACAAAAACAAAATCGAAAAAAGTATGAAATTTGATTTCTAGATACTCAATGGTAAGATCATTTTCAAATGTTGCGATCGTCGATTGGAGGCTACATCATCGAAAACAAAGGTGTGCAACGACCCGTTGCATACCGTTAGATTATCCAGCTCAACCTACACACACACACACACTACACATCAACATGACACACACCATCACACACACACACAATAAATATATATATAATATATACATACTATACATATATATATAATCAGTTGAGCTGGGAAATTTTGGGCTGTCCCCGTAGCAAACGGCTCCGTTGCCACCGCATCTTGTTTCGATAATGGAGCTTTCAAAAGCGACACGCCAGCCGTGGTGAACATCACTTAAATCACTTGAACTAATTTAGAAATTAAATTTCAATCTTTATGACTTCATTACCTAATGATCAAAGAGTTTCAAAATTAGATATTATATGGTATCAGAGGGTTCTTCGTTAACGGTGTAAAAGCTATCCAAATCAATTGAATTTTGTAGAAAATTCTTTAAACTATTTAGGAACTAAGATCTATACTCTCGAATCATGATTACAAATTCTATAATCACTTTTAGAGGCATAATTCATTTTTTACCATTCATTTTTACCGCCCACTGATGACAAAGAAAACAATCTCGAAAAATATAAAAGATTTCTAGATACTTCAATGTGGTATAGATCATTTCCATAACTAGTCTGATGATCGATTTGAAGCTCCGTCATCGAAAACAAAATGGCAACGGAGCCCGTTTCTACCGAAGTATTCCAGCCAACTTTATATATAAATAATATACACACACACATATATATATATACACACACATATATATATACACATACAACAATATATATATATATAAATACACACACATATGTAACACACCACACCCACTACACACACACACACACACACACAATATATATATATAAATATTATATATTAAATATATATATAGAAAAGCAAAATATACTATTAATAGCAACCCAAGTCAATTGATGCTACAATTTTTGGCTTTTGAATTAAGAGATGTGCTTAGATGATGTGGCCCTAGGGGAATGGGTGTTGTTGAATAGTATATCAACGGGTGAAAAAGACAAATGGGAGATCTAACTGCAAGAAGAACTTGTAGCAACCAAAATTTCGGCTATTAATTAAATAATATATAATATATTATATTATAATATATATATAATATATATATATATATAATAATATAGATTCCGGTTACTATCCTATAATAGGATAGAGCACTGTTCTATCAAGTCGTTTGATTGATCGGAAGTTCAAATGATAATCGGCACCGTTGAATTGATCTACATCGAATAAAATGTTTAAAAACCTAAATTTTAATATTTAAAATCATTATCAAGTTCAATCTAAGAGTTAAAAAATTAATGGACATAAATAATAAATCTTCTTAAATAGTGCTAGATTCTCAATTCCAAATCAGAGTATCAACATACTAAACTAGTATAGTATATATATAAAATTTCTATCAAAATTTAAGCAATTTGATTGCTCTACACCGTTAACAAGCAAATGCTCATATAGGCCGCAAAGAAATTGTCATTTTACGACACTGTTGACACCATTTAATAATTTTAAAATTTATGAAATCTAGTTTCTACATATTTTCAAATATCCTAGATCACACTTAAACGGCTTCGATCATCGATTCGAATCTCTATCATCAAAGAAACATTTGATAGGAACAAGTACTACGATGCTATTAATAGCATAGTAAGCCCTAGCCTACACCACACACACACACATATATATATATAAATATATAGACTCAGCGCTGCAACGACACACACACAACACACAACATATTATATTAAATATATAGCATAATATATACTAGACGCCGCCCGCGCGCAACAACACACACACACATATATATAGTAAAACTATATATAATATATATATAATAATAATATTATAATATAGAGAGAGGAGAGAGAGAGAGAAGAGAGAAAGGGAGAGAGAGAGATAAGAGAGAGAGAGTTGAGTCTAGAAACCTAATCGGTAGTAAACGAGCCGTACACTCGATGTTTTTCGATAAGAGCTTCCAAATGTGACCGATCGCTCCGTTGAACATATCTAAAACGCATTTAAAACATCATAATAAATCAAATTTCACAAGCACTTTCTCTGATATGGTTCTTTTATCCATTCAAGTGAACCGAAAATGAAATGGTGAAATGAATAAACTCTTTAAAAAATGATGATAGGGATCTTGTAACAAGATCAAGAGTATAATCTTGTTTATAAATCAGTTTAAAAGAATTTTCGAAAAAAAATATTAATTGATTTGGATATCTTACGCCGTTAAACGAGAAACTCTTATTGACCATTAAATTACAAATTTTGAAACCCTTTGATCATTAGGTCCATTAATGAGTCGAAAAAGATTTGAAATTGAAATTCTAAACACTTCAAGTGGATAGATCATGGTTCAATGAGCCGACCTCAATTGAAGTTCTAGCATCATCGAAAAACTCAAATCGATAGTAAAACGCTACGTTTACTACCATAGTATTCTACTCAACTCTCAATTCCTCTCTTCTGACTCATCATCGCCAACACCTCTCTCTCTCTCTCTAATATAATATATATATATATATATATATATAATATATATAGAATTAGGTCTGAATACTATTAATATAAAACGTCTTTTTCTATCAATATGTTAAACCTTGATGAAAAATTGTAGTGTCAAGATATATAGTCGTTAGAGTTGAGTGTCCCCCTAGGGTGAAGGTGGTCCCCACATGGTTAAATATTTAATCCAATGATTAGAAATATATGAAAAGCAGTTGAAATCAAGCTAAAAACTGTACAACAAATGAGATTTGCATAGCTAATAAGTAACCTAGTCCAACTCCTCTCTCTCTCTCTCTAATATAATGATGTGTGTTGTGTTGAACATGTGTATACCACACACCACACTTATAATACATTAACACTATATATCATAATATATATCTATAGACATATAATATATATATTATATATAATATATATAATATATAATACTAAACACATTTGAAGTAAAAAAAAATGGGTAAGTATCGTAATAAAACTATTAAAATTCGGACTCATAACATAAAATTTTTGGACACTAATAATTAGTAGTTAAATATACCAATGGTCATCATAAACTATGCCGTTGGTGGCCCATGAAAGCCTATGCAACAAATAAAAAAATGGCCATCATTTCATCCCATTCAATATTAATTTGGCCCAATAAATAATAACGGGTCTGATCAATGACGGCCCACATCCACACCGCTATAAAATATATTTGAAATTCATTTCAAATACAACTCATTCAACAAATCTATTTTGAAATTCGAATTTCGAATTCCCAACTCAATTCCCAAAATTGATCCTCCAACAACCTCATCAAAAATTCGATTTCGAAATTTCGAATTCCCTAACGCAAATTCCCAAACATCATCCAATAACTAAATTTAAAATCGATTTCGAATTTCGAATTCCCTAACCAATTCTCAAAATTATCCCACAATCCATTCAAAATTCGACCTTCGAATTTCCAACCTAATCCTCAACCAACCCCCAAAAATCCTCCAAAACCATTCAAAATTCGAAATTTTCAAATTTCGAATTTCGAAATTTCGAATTCCCAACCTATCCCTAAAATATACCTTCTAACAACGCTATTACAAAAATTCGATTCGAAATTCGAATTTCGGAATTTCAAACCAATTCCCGAACATATGTCACGCCCTTTTGCCCCGCGGTCCCTTTAGTTTAAAGGTCTATCGGAAAACGTCTGAAGATTTTTTTGAAAAAATCTGACCCCAGAGGTGCCAGATCCGCCACAATAATACATAAGCTCCACTGTTCACGAGACGACAGAGTCCTCTCCCTGTCATTTTGCACGGCGGTTCGCACAATACAAACAGAGTATAGATACACATACAATCAACAACCACAACCAGATGAACAACAAGAATAGATAACATTCATTCCATCATCCATTCATCATTCTCTGCGCCTCAGATACTGAAACTTGAATTATGAATAACTATCTATCTAAATCTATCAGTGAGAATATTTCCTACCTGAAACTGATTTGAAAATAACTAACTCCATAAAACCACAAAGAAATCAGTTTAAAAACTAAATCCCACACGGAACCCATCCTTCAAACCAGCTACCACCGAAGGGGTAGAAAAAACTGTTTATTTCAAGATAAAACAGTCAAAATCCTTTAGTACAATTTCAAAACAATTGAAAATAAAACCAGATAACAATAATAAATAGAAACTGAACCATAATATGTTCAATATTTAATTCGAGCATTGAAGGGTACAAGGATAACGACATCGGGAAGGAGCTCTAAAATCGCAACGCTAGACACGCTCCTCACCAGCTGTCGCCACTCGGACGCTGCTTACGGTCACTGTAAATGGGGCGGGGGGTGAAAACATTAAAACATGTTCCCTACCAGGGTACCGCAAGCCGAAAGGGCTGAGGGGTACTCACAAATAGTCACGGAGATAAACAAATATACGATACATGATAATACAGTACTAAGATAAACAAGTGCTTAAATGAAATACTAAATAACAACTACAGCTACTGTTAGCTGTTTAGCATCAAACGGGAACATCATCAAAAAGTACCCAACGGAACCACTGCTCTCATTGTCAGCACCCGTCAGACCCAAGCAATCAACCACTACTCTCCAGTGCATATAACCCTTCTAAGGCTCAAACGGTTGTCACCATTCAACCACTTTTCCGGAATAAGAACACTCCTGCGTGGATCAGACCGCTCAGTGTTCGTTGAATCGACGACAGTATCGGGCGAATCATGCAGTATGCTCAATGATCAACCGTCGCAACTATACAGCCGACAATCCTCGCCCCCCATGACCATCGACCCGCAGCGCTCATCAATGTAACCAATCGACCAAACAGTCACAAATACGGAATATAAACTCGACCCAACCACAGGTCATAGAATAAACAAAGAAGAAACCAACCAACCAAATTCAGAAGATATCATATGCGAAGAAATCTACTCACTCCTACACAAGATACCTGAGCATTGCACACAACGAGGTAAGTAATACAGAATAATATGATAAGCAAAGTATACTGTAAGTCAATGTAAATAGGAAGGTGGAAGGAACGTCACCGAGCGTAGCACCACTGGACCGACGTCGGCGTCAAGTACCGCACCCTGTATGTACCGACGAAGCTCTCAACTGTGAGAAGAACGGTGGCAACCGACACCTACGAAAGTCGCACGGGTAAGGTCTAACCAACTGACAGGAAACTAAACCACAACCCCTGCTAACACAAAACAAGACCAGATTTTCCCAAAAACCGATTACCGTCGAAATAAGCCGAATCCGAAAACTGCACGCGAACTTTCTACGTCGCTCCCCTTCGTTTCCCGAACCCTCAAAACGACGCGGGTGACCAGCCAAACCAGGCCTCAAGCGACGCCATAACCACCTCAACGAGGCACCGTCGGATGATATCCGATACCGAAACCGCGTTCATCGGTCAGATTTCGCCGGAAAAACCCTCAGAAATCACTTTTCCGATTTCCGCAAGCTTGGCCTTGGACGATCAGTCCAGAGGTTTACCCCTCAGTATTACCGTCCACAGCATCTAACAACGAAGCAAAAGCCAAAACCGATACCCGAGAAGCATGAATATTGCATCATTTCAATGTATTTCTTCTAGGCTTTCTGACGTGCGCAAAACCAGGGTCGATGTAATTCCGACCTGTGCGACCCGACAAGTTTCCAGCATGTCGAGCCGTCGCATCACTCTTTCGGAGCAACTGCCTGCCACTTCTGTGCGCGCACCGAGCGATGTGAAAATCATATTAAACTGCGCGCAACAGCGCTGAAGAATCCGCGACTAACTCACAAACCATGGCATCATTGCTGGCTGTTGAGGAGCTGCACGATGTCAGGCACGAGTTGTAGACAATCGTGCTCAACATTCCCCGGAACTTAAAGGCTTTCTCGATCACCGAAAAAGACCGGAACCCGAAAAAACATGGCTGGAACGTAAAATATCTACTTACGACCCGAGGAGTGCTAGGTTGGTCGCCGGCGGCCGGCGAGTCGGCGATCCGGCCGAGGAGGAGCACTCGTCCAGGGGATCCGGGGGGTGGCTGGCGGCGGCGCGCTGGCAACCGTGGCGCGGCGGCCAGAGATCGCACTCCCAGCCAACTCCCTCTCCGTTTCAAGGCTTCCCGGCGGCGGCGCGGCGGCCGAGGAGGTCGGTCGACGGGTCGGCGCCGGAGTCCGAGGGGGAGGCCGTGCACGCCTAACGTTGGCTGCGGCAGCGGCGTCTAGAAGCTGCGCCCGACCTCGCCCCACGTGCTTGCGGCCACAGGAAGTTCCAGCGACGGCCGGCGGCGTAGCTGGAACGCGGGAGATGCCGCGCCGGTTCCGAGGTCGCCGCAGGCCGACTGGAGGCGGCGCGGGCCGGAGAAATTGGGGCGGCGTCCGCGCATCTCGAGGTTGCACCGCCGGCCTGGTTGACCCCCGCGGCCTTGCACTTCCAGGCGGCTCCGCAGTACTGTCGGGATGCCGACTGGAGATAGGCGCGCTGGAGTGGAGTCACGCCGGGGCTTCCCTTCCAGAAGGTGTGTAGAATGCCCACTTGACTCTCGGTCAAGGAGGAGTGCGTGGAAAAGGGGCCGAGAGGTAGGTCCGGAAGGCTGCAGGAGGTTTCAAGTGGCCAGGAGCAGCAACGCCGCGCCGGGCGCGCGCACCGACAAGGGCAGGCTCACTGGGCGGCTAGGGGTCTGGTCAGCTTGGGTCGGAATTAGGTTAGGGTTGCACCTCGAAACCTCTAAGCTCCTTACTGTAGTAAGGTAAGCCTTGGCGGAAAAACCCCCGATGTTGACCAATTCGACCTCAGCTCCCTACCAGCTTGGTCACCTTGCACGACATTTTCCCTGCCGAGTTCGAAAAACGCCAAACGCGCATAAATGAACAGCTTCTTCGCAATTTATCCCTTTGTCTAAATCAGCCCCTTCGCTGGCGTGTTGCACTTTTTCGTCGATTCCGAGAAGATTCGTTCCGTCGGGATTTCTATCCGAACGGATGCCGCCAGCCTGCGTATCCAGCACGACTGGGCAACGAATCTACATTCTCGTTATCCGTCTGAAAAGGTCTCCAGATTTTGCGACAAAACCCACCCTCAACTGGTTCCATCAGAAAAACCACATATAGATAATCAGATGTAAAAACCATAAACCCCTTTCTCGACAACCGCATACAAGAACCCAATTACCATCCAGCGCCAATGGTTCCAGTACTAGGTCGAGAGTTCGAAACAGAGCTATTGAT
Organism: Ananas comosus; assembly: GCF_001540865.1. Classification (NCBI taxonomy): domain Eukaryota; kingdom Viridiplantae; phylum Streptophyta; class Magnoliopsida; order Poales; family Bromeliaceae; genus Ananas; species Ananas comosus. The sequence continues at coordinate 5,038,536 of NC_033644.1, read as the reverse complement.
AAGCTATAATCGGAGTCAGATACGCGTCAATCCACCACTCTCCGCGCCAATCTCCGGCAAAATCGGAGTCACTATCACTTAAAGTCGAAACTTCCGGGTCGCGTAACTTCTCCGTAATCG
>NC_033644.1:5036738-5038316 GCF_001540865.1 Ananas comosus | reverse complement strand
AGAATTGGTTAAGCTTTTTGTTTGATCTTTCTTACCATTGAGAATGTTACGTTCGCTAACCCCAAATATCACCAACAAACAATCAAACCATACAAAAAATTGAAGTGAAGCCAATTCAGATCCCATTACAATAGTAACTGAAATGAGAACTATTTCGATTAAAAGTAATATAGAATTCACAAATGTGCCCTAAATCACAACAAAAACCTAAATCCTCCCGGATCCAAGCCAAAAATTCATCAACTGAGACAAACCAAAATGCAAATTTTCATAACAACGACATGAATAGGATTGTGAAAATGTCACCTTTGGAGACCAAAAGGGGCTGCGTCTTGTGGAAATGGATGTTGTGCACAGACCCGTCGTGCTCGTCGAAGCGATCGATAAGGGTTCCTATCTAGTAGTCCCATAATTGGATCACGCTGTTGTGGAGGCTCGCGAGAATTCACGGCCGCTTGATGTGGAAGCTGAACTCCTTCACTCAGTTGCTCTTTGTCTCAAGCTTTTTCAACATCTCCTCTCCTCCTCCTTTTGTTTCGTCACCCTCCCCACTTCTCAAAACCTAATTGGATTCTCTTTTTTTTTTTTAACAGCTAAGAAGAAGAGGAAGAGGTGGAGTGAAAAAAAAAACAAAAATCAAGAGAGAGATCCAAACTGTTGTAGGTGGGGTGAGAGCGAGAGAGAGAGACATTCGTTGCCAATTTTGTAAAAAGAGGTGGGGAAGATGAAGGGTTTCACATAAATATAGAGGGAATTAAAACATAATTAAAAAAATTAACAGTCCCAATGTCCTCAAATTAAGGAGGTACTGCCATGTCAGATGTAGTCATGGAAATTCATATAATTGTATAGATTGTATAGATTTGAGATATCAATCATTTTCTTAAATTAATGCTTGATGTAATGCAAAATTAGTGCCTAAAATCAATTAACAATGTAACGTATTGAAACCTAGATAGAAAATGACGAACTTTAGGCAAACTGACTAAAGTGCGCGAATGGATTAATTAGGCGAGTTCCAATTAACCTACCAACACTGTTGGGAGGGTTAAAAATGAGTTCTAGAAGTATTAGAAGGGTTTTGGCATCGATCGGCGCAAAATAGAATTGAAACGGAACCAAAATCAGGTCTGGAGCTGTCACGCCCCGAGCCCTATCCTTTTTGGCCGGTTCGAGAGCGTCAAACAGACGCCGAACGGACAGAGCTTCCCCTGTCCGCCCAAGGCTCAACACTAGTATCAATAGAGTACAAATTTGCATAAGCGGAAGCATACACAATGGCTTGCACGAGGACAAGCAATAGCCAAGGTGAAAGAATTAACCATTCAGTATACAAGTAATATGACTAAATTTAAATCACATACATGTATCCAACTATAATCAAGTTCTGTCACATTCTTGCATCATTTCTTTTTACATCTCATTTCTCCCAAAATATAACTTTTGACATTTAAAGTAAATATTCTTTACATCATTCATTAAAACAAGTTCATAATACTAAAATCATCAAATACAAAAGATGATAGTAAAGGGTGTGCAACTACAAAATGAAATCCATCTCGGGCGGTCTCTACCTAG
>NC_033644.1:4997810-5034420 GCF_001540865.1 Ananas comosus | reverse complement strand
AACCGGTGACACGAAAAAGTGTACCGGTACACTTTGGGCGAAACCGACAGATTTGCTCTTGGGTTTGCCTATGCGTAGTCGTGTAACCGGTGACACGAAAAAGTGTACCGGTACACTTTGGGCCCGACAGCAAAACGAGATCTGCTGCAAAAAATAAAGATTGGGAGGATTTTTTGGCAAATGTTACCACATGTTAATAGCCCAATACCCCTTCCCCTCACAGCCAACACCCATTTCACCCTCTCTCTCATTTTCCTCTCTTTCTCTCTCTAGAAAGCAAGCCCTAGAGCTTGGAGAAGGTGGAGAAGAGCTTGGAGAAGTGGATTTTGGTGGCTTTGGTGGTCCTAGAAGCTCTCCAACAAGTAGGCTTTGGTGGAGCTTGGGCAAAGGTGAGTCCTTATGCAAAAATGAGTTTAGGGTTTGGGTTTAGACCTTAGATTTTTGGGTTTTGATCTCTCTACAAGTGAGGAAATCCTCTAAGGACCATGACTCCATGAAAAACATGGATTTCTTAGACCCCTCTCATGGTGGATCACTAGGGCTCAAAGTAGATGCCCTAGGGATGGTTCTAAAAGCTTAGAAACCTTATTAGAGAGCTTCCCATGTGAATCTAAGCTATCTTTTGCTTAGGAATGAGATCAATCTCGGAGAAATGCAAAAATAACATGTTAGGGCATCCCAAAGAGGGGTTTTGCCCAAGTTGGGTTTTGATCTATTTTGATCATGTAGAAACCTAATTGAGGGTATTTTAAACGCGTTGGAACGCTCGGTTCGACAATCCGACGAGTGTACACAAAGTTATTAACAAAAACGTCATTTTCCGTACAGATAGCCGCAGCACGCGGACTAGGGCTTCAAAAATTCCAAGAAATTCACCGTAGCATCCTTGTGACCATCTAAGGTGGGTGGTGCATTCCAAGGACATCGGAAATCCCTTTATGTCTAAAGCGTCATATTTGAGCATATGTATTTATATTGAGCATGTTGCATAGTAGGGTTAATTGTAAATTTTCTTTGCATGATATGAGTTCTAATGCTTGAGAAATAGTAGTAAATGAATGAGAATTGGTAACCCTATATATGCATGACAAGGGACAAGAACCTAGAAGGGTTAGTAAACAAATGTGACATGTTGACATAGATTTAGCAAGTGACATTGATGAGTCTAGAGGACTTAGAAAACAAGTGTGGCATCATTGACAAAGAACAAGAACAAGTAGTGACATTATGACATAAACACCTTAGAATTAAGGGTCATATGTACATGGTTCTCCTTGAAGTCAAGGAATGGATTGAACTTAAAATCCTTAAAGTTAAGGATTGATCGTACTCACCTAATAGTCCTTGCTCGAGGGCGGTAGCTCCCCCTCGGGCGATGTGCTCCGGAGTTGTCATCACTGGGTCGTAGCGGTTATCTCCCCAGAGGGCGGTCCCGTCGGGTTGTAGCGGTTATCTCCCCGACAATAGGGATTTGGGTTGGTGAGTTTGTGAGGGCGAAACCTACGGGCTAGCCATGAGATTGGGTAATGAAAAGTTAATCTTGCATTCATCATGAGCATTCTATCGAGCATAGTTTTATTTATTGTTCAGGCATATTAGCTGCATTTGTTAGTTGGTTATTATCTATTCTTTCTTCTATTATGCCTGATTAGACCTAGTGGGATAGTCGGCGTGGTTGGTTGCCGAACCCACTGGGAACTTTGTTGTAGTTCTCACCCCACTATTTCCACAGAGCCGGGACCGAGCGAGCCGGCAGATGATCGCGGTAAGGGCATCGCGCCCTAGGTAGAGACCGCCCGAGATGGATTTCATTATGTAGTTGCACACCCTTTACTATCATCTTTTGTATTTGATGATTTTAGTATTATGAACTTGCTTTAATGAATGAAGTAAAGGATGTTTACCTTAAATGTCAAAAGTTATATTTTGGGAGAAATGAGATGTAAAAAGAAATGATGCAAGAATGTGACAGAACTTGATTATAGTTGGATACATGTATGTGATTTAAATTTAGTCATATTACTTGTATACTGAATGGTTAATTCTTTCACCTTGGCTATTGCTTGCCCTTGTCCAAGCCATTGTGTATGCTTCCGCTTATGCAAATTTGTACTCTATTGATACTAGTGTTGAGCTTTGGGCGGACAGAGGAAGCTCTGTCCGTTCGGCGTCTGTTTGACGCTCTCGAACCGGCCAAAAAGGATCGGGCTCGGGGCGTGACAAACAATTTCTTAAATTTTGGAATATTTAATTACCAAAATACTCTCGATATGATGTAACATGTAACCTTTTAATTTGCTACATATTAAAATGACATATTTATCCTTTGTTAATCAACGGCTAAATTTTTTTTATTTCTTATAAAGTATCAATTCATTTCTCATAACCAAATTGTGATAAAAAATAACATAGATTTTGAATATATTTTCGTTGTTGAATTGACATTGCAATTTCTAGGATTTAGTCTAGTCTTGTTTTACGAATTTCTTTCTGTTTTAATTTTTAGCAATTTTTTTTGTCTTTAGAGTTGTTCTTTTTCTTCGCACGCCGGCTATGAGAGTCGATTGCAGTACACCGTCTAAATTTCTAGAATTTTTAATTGTGTTTCAGATGATCCCGAGCGAAAGAATTTATATGAAAATATTATTCTAATTTTCTATATATTATTGTATATATTTTGTTGCCAAATTTTCAAATATTTATAAATCATAAAAGAGATATTAATTCTAATATGATTCTAACTTAATTTTATAAAAATAGAGATTTAACATTATACTAGAAATATTTTAAATATTAATTCTAAAAAGAGATATTTTAGAAATACTTAAATATTTATAAATTATAAAGGATATATTAATTCTAATAGATATTAATTCTAATCTGATTTTAACTTGAAATACACTTCATTGAGTAAACTATGATTTATAAATTGCGGTTCGGCTCTTGTAGTAGTCCCAATCGCTAGGGTTTTGATTTTGCTGGTCTAAGCCCTTCCTCCGCGTCGTCTTCTTTCCCAGCGAGCCTCTACTGCCCCCTAGGGTTCCGGCGATCTCCGTCGCTAACGAGCTCCGACAATGGCGCGGAACGAGGAGAAGGCGCAGTCGATGCTGAACCGCTTCATCGCCATGAAGCAGGAGGAGAAGCGCAAGCCCAAGGAGCGGCGTCCCTACCTCGCCTCGGAGTGCCGCGACCTCGCGGAGGCCGATCGTTGGCGATCCGAGATCCTCCGCGAGATCGGCGCGAAGGTTGCAGAAATCCAGAACGAGGGCCTCGGCGAGCACCGCCTCCACGACCTCAACGACGAGATCAACAAGGTCCTCCGTGAGCGCGCCCACTGGGAGCGCCGCATCGTCGAGCTCGGCGGCCCCAACTACGCCCGCGGCGCCCCCAGGATGACCGACCTCGAGGGCAACATCGTCGACGTCCCGAACCCTAGCGGCCGCGGCCCCGGATACCGCTACTTTGGCGCCGCGAAGAAGCTCCCCAGCGTCCTCGAGCTCTTCGAGAAGCCCCCGGAGGAGAAAAGGCGCCGCACGCGCTACGACATCTACAAGCGCATCGACGCGAGCTACTACGGCTACCGCGATGACGAGGACGGGGTCCTCGAGAGGCTTGAAGGCCCCGCGGAGGCGGAGATGTGGGAGAAGGCCGTGGCAGAGTGGCGCCGCCTTGAGAGCATTAGAAGGGAGGCCATGAAGGCCGTGAAGAGCGGAGAGGTCGCCACTGCGGGGGCTCCAGAGCAGTGGCACGGCACCGCAGAGCGCAGCACGGAGGTGCTTTTCAAAGGGGAAGAGGATGCTAGTGGATGAGTGAGATAGAGGTTGAAGGGAGAGGGTAGTAGAGGGGCAGACAAGGAAGCGAGTTGTGCGCACTGCCGCGCGCAAAGGAATCGATGAGAATATTGGAAAGAAGAAGGGACAAAGCTTGCTGAAATCAGGTACACTGACGAGCTGCTTCCAGGGAGGAGCAAAAGAGGCCATGGCCATGCTCAATTGTCCGGCGGTAGAGTCGAGTACGATTAATCTCTGAGTTCTCTTTTCAAGAATCTCATACTATACATTTTTCTTTCTACTATCCTTTTTCCTTCCTCTGGAGTCCTATTACATATAGCAATCGCCTTTTCTTAAGTTAAAGTGAAACATATATAGTATATATATATATATGATGTATATTATATAGAATATGTATATATAATAATGTATAATATAGTATTAATATAATGTAGTATATATAATAATGCTATTTGTATATAATAACTTGTGAGATATTACATATAATCGTATATATGACATATAATATATATATATGTTATATATATGTAAATATGTATATAATTATATATGTATATACATATATTAATATACATGTATATAATATATATCATATATGATATTATACAATATATAATATTATACATTATATATAGATACATATAAATAAATGAGCTACATGTATATATATATATATACATTGTAAGATATATATAATAACTATATATATACCCATGTATATATATAAGATATATAATATATCATGTATATATATAATATATATATACATGTAATATAATATAATCATTTATATTATATAGTATATACAATTAATATATAATTAAATATATAGATACATATATATATATATATATTAGTTTGAGAACATTTATGCATGTGATTTCTTTGCTTTCTTATGCTTATTTTATTTTATATGGCTATTTTGGAATTTTCTTATGTAAAACATCAATTTAAACTAGTCTTGCTTAGAGCGTTTTATTTTTATTAGAAGTGCACCTCATATTCCTTAGGCGCGTGCCTCGCAGTGCGCCACATGCCTAGGCACCAGAAGGCCTTTGGGCCTTTTTGTGCCTCACGATTTTTGAAACACTGCTACAACCAGTAGTGGAGCGAATCTGCCCCCAATATTTTTTAGCCCGGCAGCTACATATCGAAATGAATAATATTATTTAAGCCAATGGTACAACTAAATGTGCATTCATGAGTAGCGGAAAATTCCTAATAACTTTAGATTCGATCCATCTTTAATAAAATATATATTTCATCTCTGTTGGCACTGTAAAACAGTCTATTTAACTCATCTTTTTTGTATATTTTTGCTCAAAATGGTAGTTTTTATTGTCTCAAAATGGCATACAGAGAATTGTTTTCTTCTAAATGAAGAAAAATCTCAAACCAAGTAAGCTTTATATTCTACGTTAGCAGCAAACCAAGTGGACACGACCAACCAATGACTTGTGGTAGGTTTCCTTACTGAAAAGGATTCCTATGAGTTCTGACATTATCAAACTTTCAATATACAATAAAAACTTGATACTATGCACTTCTATGAAGCTTTCTTTGTAGGGGTTTTACTATATTCGAGTAATTATGTTTGGTAATCTAGGGAGTTGAATTATTCTTTAATTAGATTAATATGATTGCAGAAAATGGTGTAAAAAATATAGTTTAGTTTGAAAAACTGAGCCAATATGCCTAAACTAAATGTTGATGAAAGTCCTAATTACAGAAGTTTTTGTCTAATTGCAGTTGAAAGTCCTAATTATAGAAGTTGGATCAGTAATTATACTATAGTTGGGGGAGAAAACCCCTTTATGGTACTCGATTTACTAATAGGATTTTTTTTTTCTTGTTTAGTTTAGAAAGTTGACCTAAGAAACACAAGTACAAACAAAGCACAAAAGTTTTGAAGTCCTCTAGAGTTTTGTTCCTAAACTTCCAGATAGAGATATGCCATTAAAAGTAATTGAACAAATGTCTCAATGATAAATATTTTCTAACAATAGTATACTATTGGAAAAAGGGAAAGAAAATTCGTATACGTGGCAAGTGACATTGGGTGAGAGTTTTATAGATTGTAGAACAACAGTGCTGTAGCTTTGTATGGGTAATCTGGCTACTTTTCCCTTAAAAACTCAAGGCATGATTTGGTTTTGAATGGCATATAGTTTCCAAATTGGAGAGTCAAATTTTAGAAACTAAAGAGCAGAAGATAAAAGTAATCAATTATCAACTCAGCTAATAGCAAGCTTAACACCAATGACAACAAAATACAGAAATGTATTGAAATAATTTTGCAGATTGGCACTTAGGGGCGCACTCGAATATCCTAATTATAGAAAACATAATTACCTTGCTAAAGGCCTTATTATAAGCCTTATTGAAAATGGAAGAGATAATACATTAAATGCAGCTTGTTAAAGGCCCATTATCTTGCATCTCCTTCTGTGGTGGAGAGCATTTGAGATTGGTAAAAGAAAGGAATTAATTTGATAGTAGATCTATTTTTTAACAGTTGGAAGAAATCAGTAGAAAACATACTTTGTTGTTGAAACCTAAGTACTTTTTGTCTACATAAACTCTTAGAGGCATTATGACACTGAAGGAGGCTAGTAATTCACATGAAAATATTAGATCGAACAATTAGGGTGCAGTAAGCAAACATCAAAAATTGAGCTCAAATTGTGACACCTCAGGCTAGCGAATAATCCCATATTGGATAGGTGAGAGCTTGTTGTGGGGTATAAAACTTGGTTTTCTAGAGCTAACAATCAGGCTTAAGCAGGGCTAGGGAGTCGCATGTGACTTTCTGGGAAGTGACAATGGTCTCGGAGAGGTTTGCCAGCCAAAAGTGTGAGATGAGGTCTCTCATCACCTGGCGAACCTAGGTTATATGTGTGATTGAGCCCAACGAGAACGTTAGGGCTTAAAAAATGGGAGTCTCTGACGCCCCAGGCTAGCGAATAATCCCACATCGAACAGCTAGGGGCTTTTGATGTGGGGTATATAAGGCGGGATAATTTAGAGCTTATAATCGGGCTTAAACATTTTGGGCTGGTGGATTTGGGCCCAACAGGTTATTAGGGCTAGGGTTCATCAGTAAAGCTAGCCGTGGGCTTTGGGATAGGTGCCCTTGGGACATGACACAAATAATGAGCAAAAAGATCTCAAGTTGGAATGCATATTGAGATGGCATGGAAGAAATGCAAATCCTTTTCCAAGGCTTTTTGCACTACTGATTAAAGTACTTCAATTGTTACTTGTTTGATATTTCTTATGCATATTTGAATTTTGCTAAAAGTTTATTGGTCGAAGCAATTTAAAAAAAGACAAAAAATAATAAGGCTCAGACGGACCAGTCTATCTATAAAATAATGTGATATAAAAGTACAAAAACAACTAAAAGCAAGTAATATGTTGTCTAAAGCAAGGTTTTAAGTACCCGTCGGCACGGGCCGTATTTATCGTGCTGTACCGTGCCAACAAGATACTGGCACGATACAAACCTCGTGCCGATGGCACAGCTCAAGACCCTCTATTCTTTAAATTAGTAAGTAATTTTCTCAATAAAGTTCAAAAGATATGATAAAAATACATAATAAATAGTTAGAATATTTTGTTGCTAAAGAAAATAAATATTTCATGCTATTATGTGTCGGCACACAAGAATTTTTTTGACCGGCACACATCGGCACGGCTCGGCACGCACCGTGCCGGCAAGTTTCCGGCACGATCCCGTGCCACGACACTTAAATCCTTGGTCTAAAGCATTAAAACTAAATCCAATTTCAAAAAAAGTTATCCTGCAAATGGTTGCTTACAAAGGAGTATGCCATCCGAACTTTGTCAATTGTTACATTAAAATCTCATCAAAGAAAGAGGAAAGAATGAGCATTTTTAAAGTAATCATCAAGGCCATAGAGCCAAATCATAAACTTAACATTAAGGTCTTATTTGATATCGTGTTTATTTTTTATTTTTTAAATAGAATTTTATATATAAAAAAGTGTAGGAGTGGACAGTGGATTACTTGCAATCCTCTCATTGAAACTATTTCCTTAACAACAAACAACAAAAACGTGAAAATAACTTTTCTTTGCTTCCAATTTTTTTTTTTTAACAAGTTGTCTTTACCACTTGACTGGATGCATTGTAAGCTAACCAGTGATAATAGCAGAAGGAAAATCTTTCTTTCAGCATATCAAGTTATATAGAATATGTTTAAAAAGAATAAAAGAAAGGCAACGATACCAAATGAGGCCTAAACATTCAAAAGAAAAAAAAAGGAAACCTTAGACCTAATGCTGAATCAAATTAATTGAGCACTTTAACATCTAAATTCTAAATTTAAATGTAATATTTCAATCATTTTAGTAACAACCATCTTACTAAAAACTTAAAAGCCTTCAGGTCAACTCATCAAAAATCTAATGTGCAAATCATGTAACTTCCCAAACTTGTCAGTTACAAAGCAACTGATGCACATCAGGACTGATCTTCATGGCCTGAAAATGAAGACAACCAAAAGAAAAGAAGATAGTAATAATAAGAAGAAAAAGGTGATGCTTGGGAGCCCCTCCAAATTTTGGGTGAAGCTCAGGTGGCAATGGACTTCCCTACCAAGGAGGTGAAATTGGCAGACAGAAACCTGGATGTCATGGCTTAAACCTTTGGCTAACCTTAGATGGGAGAAAAGAAGCTAGAAGGAATGAGCTTCTGAGGGCTGCCGTCAACCTTATCCTCTTGGGGTAAAGGTGGTGTTGGGGTTAAAAATGAATTTAGAGAGAGAGAGAGAGAGATAAGAAGGTGTTGGGGTTAAAAATGAATTTAGAGAGAGAGAGAGAGAGAGAGAGAGAGAGATAAGAAGGTGTTGGGGTTAAAAATGAATTTAGAGAGAGAGAGAGAGAGAGAGAGAGAGAGAGATAAGAGGATAGGGTGAGGTGGTGGGGCGGTAGGAAGCGAACATGATCACAAGAATTTAAGTGTCGTGGTAGGGGGTTGTGCCAAGAACTTATTGGGATGGTATGACATGATACAGCACGGTGCGTGGCCATGCCATTTCGATGTGTGCTGGTCACAAAAATGCCTACATGTTGACACACTATTTCATCAAATATTTATTTTCTTTAGCACCAATATGCTCTAATTGCTTGCTATATATCTTTATCAAATTTTTTGCACTTTATTTAGATAACTACTTGCTAATTTCAAAGAAAAGAAGATGTTGTGCTGTGCTTTTGGCATGGGGGTCATATTGTACCGATGACTTCTCGCTATGGCATGACACAGTGGACACAGCTCGTGCGATGAACACTTAAAAGAAAGGAGGATGTTGACCCATGCCGATCAACACAGTATGGCGCAGTAGAGGGCGAGGTGCACGGCTTTGCGCCTGAGCCCTACTCCACAGCCTTTAGTGTATAAGTAATGGATATGTGGAGTTTCTTGGTCTGTGAGAAGTACTTTTTAGATGAATAGTTTCTTGGTGTCTGAAAATTAGGCGTATTGAACAATAGATGCAGTATAATTTTATGTAATTGGAATTATTTCTTTTGTTACAAAAAGTGGTGTGAAAGCATACAGATAGGTAAGGAATCATCACAGTGAGAAGAGAAACTGATTAATGTTGGATGATTAGTTGTGTGTACTATGTGAAGCATATGAAGGTAGGCGTGGTATGTTGAGTAGTTGCAAATAAAATGCTACACTGAACCATGCAAGTACATAACAATATAGTAATATGAAACAATAATTACTAATAGTGCAGAGGGAGAATTTAGATAGGCGAATGGGAAGAATGGGGACAGAATATTAGTGTGATACTTAAGAGTAGCAGTTTGACGGCAAGTACGCTTAGAGAAGGAAATTTCTTTTATTAAGATTCATTGTGTAGTCCGTCTTCCTAATATAAATTTTCAACTCGAATACTAATACAGTTGGGTTTCGTTTATTGACTGAACTCTCTGGGCGCAACTTTCTTGGTCCTATACCAACTGTAAGGCAAATTATAATTCAGCCTCAAAATCAGTTACTGCTTGTTGCCTCTTCGCTATTAGAAAGTGTAACGTATCGAAACCCGAAAACAATAATCGAACTTTGACCAAATTGGTTAAAGCGTCGAAGGAAAGTGTTGGACAAGTTCCTCTTACATTCCAATAATGTTGGGAGGGCTAAAAATGAGTTTTGGAAGACTTAGAATGGTTTTAGCATCGACCGATGCGAGGTAGAGTCGAATCGAAGCCTAAAACAGCATTCTGGAGCCGTTGTACCGGTACAAGGTGATGGTTGTACCGGTACAACCAACGCAATCCGAGCTGAGTAGCTCTCGGGTTGCTGCAGTCCAGGCCTTGTACCGGTACAAGACCCCTTGTACCGGTACAGACCCTGCGCACCCGAGAGGCAGCTCTCAGGTTTGGCTCACTGTTTGGCCTTGTACCCGTACAAGAATCCTTGTACCGGTACAAGAGGCCCCAGACAGCACTTTGAAGTCTGATGCAAATAAGACTTTGTGGGGGGTTTGTTTGCAATTGTTGCAACATGTTATGAGCCTAAGCCCTCTCCCTTTCACAGCACACTCTCAAAACACTCTCTCTCTTATTTCTCTCTTTCTCTCTCTAGAAAAAATCCTAGGGTTTGGTGGAGAAGGTGGAGAAAAAGAAGAAGAAGTTGGATTTTGGAGGCTTGGAGGCTTTGGTGGCTTTCCAACAAGGTGGATTTTGGTGAGCTCGTGGCTAAGGTGAGTTTATTGCACAAGAGAGTCTAGGGTTTGGTTTTAAACCTTGGGATTTAGGGTTTTGATCCTGCTATTTAACTAGATATCTCTTAAGACCTTGAACTCATGAAAACTATGGTATATTCTTGGACCCTATTCGTGGATCACTAGCGGATCAAAGAGATGCCTAGGGATGGTTCTAAATTTTAGGAACTTATTAAGAGAAGTTCCCAAGGTGATTCTAGCTTTCTTTTGCTGTCGAGCAATGAGATCAATCTAGGGAAATGCAAAATTGTGTGTAGGGCATTCCAAAGAGGGGTTTTGCCAAGTTGGGTTTTGATCTATTTGTGATTATGAGAAATCTAATGAGGTATTTTTAAAGCGTTGGAACGCCTGCGGTTCGACAATTCCGACGAGGTGTATGATGCAAGTTTGTGACAAAAACGTGTTTTTTCCGTAACAGGATCAGCCGCAGCCGCGGAATTAGGGCCTTCAAAAATTTGAACGAAAATTCACGAAGGCATCTTGTAACCTCAATGTAGTGGTGCGGCGTGCATTCAATGGACATCGAAATTTGTTATGTTTACGTGTGTCATATTTTGAGCATAAGGCATCTTTGAGCATTCTTAATAATAGGTTAATTTGTGAATTGTTTATAGCTTGAAAAACCTGTGTGAGGAAGTGAATTCTCGAAAAGTACGAGATTGACTTCATCAAGATCGACAAGGGTTCGTGTTTGGTGAGCTTTGGAAAATAAAAGATATTATTAATCAGCAAAAGTGCATTGGAAAGATGTCACGAGAGCAAATAGTGCGAATAACCTGCAATGGAGCAAGATGCTCTCGGGACCGCGTCCCTGGTAGGAGGGACGGTCCCTCGGCTGCAGTATTGACGGGTTGTGAGGCAACGGTCCCTGGCAGTGAGGGACGGTTCCGAACGTGATCCAGGTGAGAAGCCAAAAATTGGCTAAGTCTGACAGTCCCAACTCTCGGGAACCGGTCTCTCAGGAAGGAACCGGTCTCCCGAGGACCGGTCTCTCTGGGAGAGACCGGTACCCGAACGCGTGACCCGAGCTGAAGCTCTCGGGGACCGGTCCCAAGTCGGGGAGACCGGTCCCTCCGCGCGCAGAACGCCCAGTGAGGACTGCGCACAGAGTGAAAAGTGGGGGGGGCCAGCTGGATATTGTTACATTAGAGGGCTTATTAGTCCCTCTCTCCCTCTCACTCTCTCTCAGTCCACTCTCTCTCCCTCCCTCACACTCTCTTGCTTTCTCTCTCTAGAAAAGAAGGAGAAAAAGAAGGAGAAGAAGAAAGGAGAAGAAAAAGAAGGAAGAAAAGGAAGGAGAAGAAGAAGGAGATCAACAAAAGGAAGCTTTTGGACTTCTCCCTCATCCTCTCTTCTCTCTTTTAAGCCAACCTAGAGGTAAGCTTTTAACCCTAGCTTGGGAAATTTAGGGTTTTTGGGTTTTAGCTCTTTGGATGGGATCAAATGGATCCCTGGCACCATGAATGGTAGGGTTGAAGCTAGAACCTAGGGTTTTGAGGTGGGTTTAGCTTGATGCTAACCCTAGGGCATCAAAATAGGGTTTTTGGTAAAGTATGAGATTGATCTCATTTGAGGCCTTGAAAACCTAATTGCTAGGTAACGAAACACGGGGGCGAAGTCGGAATTTCGATTCGTCGAGCGGGTCAAGAGCTATCGGCAAAATAAGGCCGATTGAGCATCATTTGGACCAAGAAGACCGAGGCTTCGTCGTAAGGGACGCCGAAGCGCAATTCTAGAGCCTAAGCATCCGGGTTTTTTTTTATGTCTAAGTTATATATGTGTTGATCATATTGCATTATAGGATTAGTAGATGTATATTTTCTTTCCCTTGCATGCTTCTTAGTAGTGTAACTATGAGTTGAACACGTGGACTAGGGTAGCATGAGGATTGGGTCATGTGACATGGAAATCCTATAATGGCATAAAGAGCCGAACTTGGACATATGATAGCCTAGTAGAGTGGCATTGAACTAGTGTAGTAGAAACACTAAATTTGAACTTGTGGCATGTCAACTAGTAGAAAACTTACTACAATGATCGAACGAGGGGCATCGAGTCTAGTGTAGTAAACTTGACATGAGCTTAGGGACAGTAGAAGTCCCAACATTGATTATATATCATGATTGTGCAGCAGAGGCACATTGACCCTAGTAGACAGGGTATCCTCTTGTGAGGATTGGATCATACTCACTAGTCTGTTTTTGCTTGTCGGTGGTCGCTCCACCGAGGCACGAGTCTCCGGAGTACTTCACTAGGGGCAGACGTAGTTGTCCCGCAGACGGTCTCGGTGTGCGAGTGCAGTTTCTTCTCACCTATGAGATTGAGAGTGAGTCGAGGGTTTAACCTTCGGGTTAACCAAGTGGATTGGGTAATAAACATGAAATGCATAGTAGACTTGCATTATTACCTTGAGTAGACATAGTGTATGTTGTAGTTTACATTACTATGCACCTTTATATACTCATGACATGATACTAGCATGATAGTAGTTGTTGCATGCATTATTATTATTGATGGCATGATAGAGTAGTTGCAGTTCATCTTTGTATATCTATCTATCCCTCTATCTGTGCCAGCTTAGACCTAGTGGGAAAACCGGCGGCGTCGGCGGCCGAACCCACTGGGAACTATGTTTATATAGTTCTCACCCCGTGTGATTTTGGGGTACAGGTACACACAGAGGCGAGTCAAGCGAGGACCGCGGCAAGGGCATAGCGCCCTAAGTGAGCTTAGTTGATAGCTTTTCCTTTATGCATTAGAGTACCCTTGTGTACTAGATGATGTTTTGGATAGATATGAGAGAGCTACTTGTATTTTGAGGAAAACATGTATTTACATTTTGGTAGATGGGAAATGTAATGCAATCAAATGATGTGACTATTGAATGGTTGTAATAGTTAGACTATCTCTCTTTATACACTAGTATATTACTTGTGGTTCTTGCTCTTAGATGTATTGCACTTGTGTGCATCGTGTTCGATCATGTATGTTATCTAAGCATTCCTGGGCACTTATCTGTACATGATCTGGTTGCTTAGCCTTGGGCGGACAAGAGAGGTGCTGTCGGTTCGGCGGTCCGTCCGGCGCGCCCGAACCGTGCCGAATTGGTAGTGGATTCGGGGCGGGGCATGACATAATGTAAATTCAAATACATGTTAAATATTTGTAAGAGTGTGAGAATGATGATCCCTATGTATGCATGATTGTGACAAGAACCTAGAAGGGTTAGTAAACGAAAAGTGACACTTTGACATAGATCTAGCAAGTGACATCGACGAGTCTAGAATCCTTAGTAAACAAGTGTGGCATTTGACATGAAAACGAGGATATAGCACTTAGAAAACAAGCGTGGCATGAGTACAAGAACTTGATAGTGTATATGATATTAGTGATAGCAAAGAATGCAAGAACAAGAACGATTGAGATATTATGACATTCAACCTTAGTGTTAAGGGTCATTGAGCATAGTCTTCCTTAAAGTTAAGGAATGGATTGAACTTGGAATCCTCAAATGTAGGATTGATCGTACTCACTTTAGTCCTTGCTCGAGGTTGTGGTAGCTCCCCCTCGGGCGATGTGCTCCGGAGTCAACATCACTGGGTTGTAGCGGATATCTCCCCAAAGGACGGTCCCATCGGGTTGTAGTGGGTATCTCCCCGATTATTGGAATTTTGAGTTGGTGAGTTTGTTGAGGGCGAAACCTACGGGTTAGCCAAGAGATTGGGTATTGACACTATGACCTTGCATTCATCATGAGCATTATATTGTGCATATCATTTTATATTGTTCAGGCATATTAGTTGCATTTGCTAGTTGGTTACTTACTTTCCTTTATTCTATTATGCCTGATTAGACCTAGTGGGATAATCGGCGTAGTTGGTTGCCGAACCCACTGGGAACTTTATTGTAGTTCTCACACCCCTATTTCCACAGAGCCTGGACCCAGTGAGCCGGCAGACGATCGCGGTAAAGGCATCGCGTCTTAGGTAGAGACCGCCCGAGACATTTATCTATTTTAGTTGCATACCCCTTTTGTTATATGTCATCTTTTGTACTTGATGATTTAGTTGTTAAAGAAAGAACATGTATGTTGTGAAAGATCTTTACATTTAAATGCAAGAATGATATTTTGAGATCCTGTGATGTAAAAGAAAAGAAATGATGAAAAAATGTAATCGATCCCTTAAGTGTAGTTGTTTACTTTCACTCTTAGCTATTGCTTGCCCTCGTGCAAGCCATTGTGTATGCTTTCGCTTATGCAATTTCTATACTCTATCTGTACCTGTTGTTGAGCCTTGGGCGGACAGGGGAGGCTCTGTCCGTTCGGCGTCTGTTTCACGCTCTTGAACCGGCCAAAAAGGATCGGGCTCGGGGCGTGACAGAAAGAAATCCTTTAACTCAAGAGTCTTATTTTGGATTTTTGGTCAAGCATTAATAGCATATTCCAAATGCTTCTCGTAGCCGATGCATCCGTATTTCTCATCTGTTCAAAAGAGTGCAACCAACACCATTGCCGGTCTTCAATACTGTGTTATCCCAACCATTGTTTCGCATAAGCTAAGGTATTCTTGGAGTGTAATCAATGTTATGAGAAGTTGTTTGATTTTCTCCAGCGAACCCAACATATTCAGCAATAGCAACACCGCGAGTGTTTTTTGTTGTTATAGAGCTTATTGCCCTTGGCATGAGAGTCATCAACATTATCAACCTTTGTGCTTACTATAGGATTGCAGTGTCCATGTCAAGTTGGCCAAGATCAATGAAGCGTAATAATTATGTAGAAGCATATTGCTCTTTGATGTAAAATTCAAACAAGCTGTCTGCGACCACGAATGACGCACCTCGCACGGTTAATCTTCTTTTGATTTCCCGTGGAGTAGTATTCATGATTCAGATTAATATTTAAGTATATATGGTTATCAAGTATTGTGGATTCATGGTTTCCAATAAACGCAAGCGTCTATTGTTAATTACCCCTATAAAGTATTAGGGCACCTTCGATTAAGAGACCTCTGAAATGTCGAAATAGACTGAAATTGAATAAAAGATAATTTTATAACACAATCTGTTATATAGTTACATAGCTTAACCAAGGGCATACCCCCGGTATACATTAACAGAGAAAGTATTTAGTTTAACGACATGACGGTCGATTAAATTAGGTTGCTCAGTTTAACGACGTGGCAGTCGATTGGATTTAAATTGCTCAGTTTAACGACATGGCTGTCGATTAGATTTAGGTTGCTCAGTTTAACGACATAGCGGTCGATTTAATTGATTTGCTCAGTTTAACGACATAGCAGTCGATTGAATTGATTTGCTCAGTTTAACGACATGGCGGTCGATTGAATTTGATTTGCTCAGTTTAACGACATGGCGGTCGATTAGATTTGATTTGCTCAGTTTAACGACATAGCGGTCGATTGAAATGATTTGCTCAGTTTAACGACATGACGGTCGATTAGATTTGATTTGCTCAGTTTAACGACATGACGGTCGATTAGATTTGGGCTGCTCAATTTATTGACATGGCGGTCGAATTGAAATTTAAGTTGCTCAGTTTATAGACGTGGCGGACGATTAAATTTAATTTGCTCAGTTTAACGACATAGCGGTCGATTGAACTTAGATTGCTCATTTTAACGACATGACGGTCGATTGAATTTAGGTTGCTCATTTTAACGACATGGCAGTCGATTGAATTGAGTTGCTCAGTTTAACGACGTGGCGGTCGATTGGATTTAAATTGCTCGACTTGGACTCACCTTCAGCTTAAACTTCTGAGTTTGGAGGGCATGATGTAGGTGAAGGGCAAGTACACGAAATGAACTTGACTTGGCATACATGAATTTGAAAGTTTATCAAATTGGAATTTTAATTTTACCTCAAATTTACATTGGATTAAGTTTGAGTTTGCATTCATACTCTATTTAAATTTGCATCTTAAATTTGAGTTNGGTCTCCCGAGGACCGGTCTCACCACGAAGGACCGGTTGCCTCAGGACTTCCTGGCAGGCTGCGCGTACGGGGACCGGTCTCTCCTTCAAGGACCGGTCCCCGAGAGCTCAAAATCTGGGACTTAGCCAGATTTCCAAATTTGCTCTCCGGGTCCCCTTTTTGCTCCGTTTAAGAACTCCAATGCACTTTGGGTCCGCTTTAACCCATTCAATTTCGCGTTCCGCTCGTGTTGACGGAACTCGACGCGATTTACGAGGGATGTGGTATGTTACAATTTAACTTTGCGTTTAGATTTAGATTGAATTTAATTTGATTTTATGATTTTGGTTTAATTTTGTCTAAATTTAATTTTAGATTGGAAGTTAGCTTAAATTAAATTTGAATCCCTAATTCAAGTTTTAAATTGGAGTCTGAGTTTTAAATTTAATTGCCGTTTCAGTTTTAGTCGAGTTTAACTTTGGTTCAAGTTTTAATTTGATTTACTTTAAGTTTTAATCAAATTTTAATCTCAAAAAGTCATTCAGATTTTAGATAACAAATCAAATTCAAAATGGTCCATGCCAAGTCCATCATGTATTTGTTTATTGCCATGAGTCCGAAGTCAAGTGCATCATATGCAAGTCATAATTGAACCAAAGTTCTAATTCGATCCAAAAGCCTTAATTTGAGATTAGTAAACTGAAGCATGCAGCATGTAGCATGCAGCTTTTGGATCTTATTAGATTCCGATTGGGTCCTTATTTGACCCAAATTTGCACTCGTCCTTAGTGCAGCCATATATGATTATCAAATATTCTTTTCCACGAGTGGCTAAGCGCCAAGCGGATAATGTATCAAAGCGGATAATGTATCAAATATTCTTTTTCGCCGGCGGCTAAGGGCCAAGCAGATAATGTATCAAATCTTTTTTTTCTGCCGACGGCTAAGCGCCAAGCAGATAATGTATCGAATTTTCTTTTTCGCCGGCGGCTAAACGCCAAGCGCCAAGCGGATAATCATGGGTCTTCTCAAACAACGTGGTTGTCGATGTGGTGGTGAGCGGCCGCCATTCTTGCCCTCTATCGACGACAAAGCGCCAACAGATAATCATCAATTTTCTCTTCCGCTGACGGCTAAGCGCCAAGCAGAATATTGCCGATTTCAAGGCTCTTTCTTCGCCATAGTTTGTATGCCAGTGGGTGGCCGTCGCCCTTCTCTTCCGCCGATGGCAAAGCGCTAAACGGAAGATCGTCGGATCTTCTCTTCCGTCGACAACTAAGCGCCAAACGGAAGATCGACGGGTTCGGTGCTCCATGATTGTCGATGGTGCGCCCGCAGAAGGCCGAGCAAAGATTTATCTTGGGCATTTCATCGAACAGGTGGATGGTTATCGCCCTTCTCTTCCGTCGACGGCAAAGCGCAAAGAGAAAAATCGCCGGATCTTCTCTTCCATCGATGGCTAAGCGCCAAACGAAAGATCGACGGGTTCGGTGCTCCTCCATGATTGTCGATGGTGCGTCCGCAGATGGCCGAGCGAAGATTTGTCTTGGGCTTTTCATCGAACAGGTGATAGATCGGATGCATAGTATTAGAGGTTGCAGCTTTGGTGACTCCTCAACTAGCGGTCACTTGTACATCAGGTTGGGACCCGTGATGACAACTGAATTGGAGGTCGCGACTGTGTTTGATGTAGAGGTCGTGGCCGCACCAAAGTTATAGCCCACGGTTGTGTAGGGCTTGAAGGCCATGGACACGCCATAGCTGAACTCCGCGGCAACGTTCGGGTTGAATTTCATGGCAGCATTAGAGTAGGAGGCCTCAATCACATCACTGCTGGAGCTCGCCGTAGATGTGTGGGGTAGTTTGGGGCGGCGCGCGAGTTGGACGCATCGACGTCGAACCGCAGCGGCACGCGAGTTAGAGGTGTCGTCGTTGGCGAAGGCCGCAACAGCATGTAAGTCGAGGCACAGTGACGTGTAACGTCCGGTGAGGTTCCGACGAGATCTACGGGGTGGAAGACAGGGGAAAGAAGGAAAGGGGAGAAGGATTAGGGCGGAAGACGGGCGGTCCAACAGGATCTTACCGGTCAAAGGGGAGTATCTAGTAATAGTTGAGAATAAGTCTGATGGAGCGGGCCATTCGGGTTAGCGGAGCGGTTACGGGTGGAAGGATCCAACCGCCAGAAGGATCTGGAGACTTGGAGACGAGCCGACTTGACGGGAGGCCCAACCCATCTCCGAATTAGGCCCAGCTAGCTATTTTTGCTTATTACATTTACAGCTTAGTCCCTGTAATTTCATTAATTTTCAATTCCGAACAGATCTGGAGGATTATATGAGATAGTATTGTAAACAGAAGGTTAATATGATATGCTAAGAGAATTACAGTTCCTCTCTATCGTTCCCTTCCTTCTCTACTGCTTCCCAACCCTTATCCCTTCCTGTTCTACATCAATTCTCCCTCTATCTCCTCTCCTTCTCAGCTCTTGGTCACGTGACCCATCGCAATCTCGCCACCATCATCCAGGCCATCACCCCGTCGCCATACGCGCCTCAGAAAGATATCCTCATCGGCGGTTGCGAACGAGTCCGGTTATAACAATTTGGTATCAGAGACGCAATTCTGAGCACAGGTATCCCCGCCATTGCCTTCCCGATTCGATTCCCGCATTATATTGTTGAATTACTACATTGAAAGCTACATCAGCGGGCTTAAAGAGGAGTTAGTGCCATTCATAGATCTCTCTCGACCAACAACCCTGGAAGAAGTATATGAACAAGCGAAATTAAACGAGCAAGCCCTGGCTATCATTATGAGAAAGAGTAAGGGGGTTTATCGAGCAACGGTAGGGGCGCCGCAAGGGAACAATACTCAAAAGATGAACCCAGCAGCTCAGCAAAAATCCTCTAGTCAACCACAAGGGATCAGTAAACAATTGTTTGAGCAGAGGCGCGCTGCAGGATTGTGTTACAAATGTGGAGAGAAATACCACTCCGGACATATCTGCCAAAATAGAACCCTGCTTCAAATCTGTGCTAGCCCCGTAATAGACGAAATATTTGACGAGCAGATGATACCCTCCGAGGAAGAAGATGAACAGCCCAATAATGATGAAGAAGGAGAAGAGACTGGAGTATCAGTGCATGCTCTTAGTGGACAGGATTCCCATGATACCATCAAGGTGCAAGGCGAAGTTATGGGTAAGACCCTAACCATTCTGATAGATACAGGAAGTACCCATAGTTTCATCGACTATCAAGTTGCTAAGGAGGTTAAGGCGGAAATGGTGGCAGCCCCACCACTTGCAGTGACTGTGGCCAATGGCCATAAGGTCATGAGTAAGCTTAAGTGTGCAAATTTTCAGTGGACAATGCAAGGTGAGCCGTACCAAGCTGAATTGAGGATCATAAGATTAGATGGATCGAGCGTAATCCTGGGTATAGACTGGCTTAAGGCTTACGGGCAAGTAACATTCGATTACATTGATAACTCAGTGTCTTTTACAAAGGATGGCAGACAGATGATACTCAAGGGGATATCAGAAGGAACCCAGTTGAAGACATCCGCAGCCGAACTTAAATCCATAACGGCCAAACAGTGGTACAAAGCCGGGTTGGAAGGGAATTGCTGTGCTATTGGGCAGTTCTGTCAAAACCAGACAGAGGAACAAAAAGGTCTAATACCCCTACAGGTTCAAGCAGTGTTGCACCAGTTTGAGGAAGTGTTTCAAGAGCCTAAGGGCTTACCCCGACAGAGAGTGAGGGACCACAAAATCCCATTGCATCCTGGATCCGGACCAATAAGCTTAAGACCTTACCGGTACAGCCATGACCAGAAGAATGAGATTGAGAGGCAAATTACAGAAATGCTGAGAACCTCCATTATTCAACCAAGCTCGAGTCCGTATGCAGCCCCAGTATTACTAGTAAAGAAGAAGGATAGTAGTTGGCGGCTATGTGTGGATTACAGACAGTTAAACAAGGCGACTATAAAGGATAAGTACCCTATACCCTTAATCGATGATTTGTTGGATGAATTGGCGGGGTCGAAATTCTTCTCGAAGATAGATCTGAGGTCCGGTTATCACCAAGTGAGGATGGACATCCAGGATATACACAAGACTGCTTTCAAAACCCACCGGGGACACTACGAGTTCATGGTAATGCCCTTCGGGCTAACCAACGCGCCGGCGACCTTCCAAGCCATTATGAATGAGGTATTTGAACCTTATTTACGGAAATTTGTGCTAGTTTTTTTTGACGATATACTTGTGTATAGTAGGGAGTTGAGTGAGCATGCTGAGCACTTGGGAATAGTCCTAAAGGTGCTGAAAGATAATCAACTGTTTGCAAAAAGAAGCAAGTGTTTTTTTGGGCAAAGAAAGGTGGAGTATTTGGGGCATCTGATCACAGAAGAAGGAGTTGCTACGGATCCCAGCAAAATCGAGGCTATGAGGAATTGGCCCTTACCAGCCAATGTGAAGGAACTGAGAGGTTTCCTTGGATTGACGGGGTACTATCGGCGATTTATTAAAGGTTACGGGGGAATTAGTAAGCCTCTCACAGATATGCTCAAGAAGGATAAGTTCACCTGGAGCGAAAAAGCTTGGGAAGCTTTTGAGAGACTCAAGGAGGTCATGACCACTGCCCCAGTTTTAGCGATGCCTAACTATGACCAACCTTTCACTATTGAAGTAGATGCATGTGAAAATGGGATAGGAGCAGTTCTTACTCAAGAGGGTCGGCCGATCGCCTACATCAGCAAAGCCATCTGTCAAAAGAACATGGGCCTGTCAACTTACGAGAAGGAGTTCTTGGCTGTGCTGATGGCCGTTACTAAATGGAAGCATTACATAAGCACTCGCCCCTTTATAATCAAGACAGACCATGAGAGCCTAAAATACCTTTTGGAGCAAAAGATCACTACTGCGATCCAACAGAAAGGAATGATCAAATTAATGGGCATGGATTACACCATCCAGTATAGAAAGGGAAAGGAGAATGTGGCAGCAGACGCGTTGTCCAGGAAGAGGAATGAGGAAGGGTACTGTCAAGCTATTACTGCTATTATTCCTACTTGGGTACAGGAGGTAGTAGAGAGCTATAAGGAAGACCACTCCCTGCAACAAGTAATTGCCGAAATCTTGATAAGCCCGGAGTCTCAACCAACTTACACATATGCCCAAGGAGTGCTAAAATACAAGGGGAGGATCTATATTGGAAAATCAGGAGATCTGAAATCAAGGCTGATTGATCAATTACATGCCTCTGCCCTGGGGGGACATTCAGGGATCACCCACACCTACAAAAGAGCCAAGCAACTATTCTATTGGCCAGGAATGAAGAAGGACATCGAAAAGAAAATCAAGGAGTGTGAAGTCTGTATCAAGAACAAGGTAGACGGGACCCCCTATGCAGGCTTACTACAACCATTAGAAATACCTGCGCAAGCGTGGCAGGAAATCAGTATGGATTTCATCGAATCACTACCGAGGTCTGAGGGCAAGGATACCATCTTAGTAGTGGTAGATCGACTCACCAAATATGCTCATTTCATCGCACTGACTCACCCTTATACAGCTCAAGAGGTCGCGAGGTCCTTCCTGGATGTGATCTACCGACTACATGGACTACCGAAGGGAATAGTATCAGATCGGGACAAGGTGTTCACCAGCCAAGTATGGCAAGATCTCTTTAAATTGCTAGGGGTTAAGCTGCAGCTGAGCACCGCGTACCACCCGCAATCGGATGGGCAAACCGAAAGGGTCAACAGGTGCGTTGAAACCTACCTGCGCTGCATGAGCTTCCAATACCCACATAAATGGCATAGGTGGCTAGCATTGGCTGAGTGGTGGTATAACACCAACTACCACTCCGCCCTGGGAATGACTCCCTTCCAGGCACTATACGGTCACCCTCCCCCGGCTCACGCGGTGGTAAATTTGGGTATGGATAGTGGGCCTACCGTGGAGGAGTGGAACAGAGAGAGAGAAAAAATGGTGCAGGTGCTCAGGGAGAGACTCAAGGAAGCCCAGAACCGTATGAAACAAAACGCCGACAAGAGAAGGGTGGACAAGGAATATACGGTGGGGGAAATGGTCTACCTTAAATTACAACCTTACCGGCAAAGTAGCGTCGCTCTGAGAAGGAACATTAAGCTCACCTCGAGATATTACGGGCCTTTCAAGATAATAGCTCGGATAGGGCCAGTGGCCTATCGGCTTCAACTGCCCGAAGGCTCAAAAATCCATCCGGTATTTCATGTTTCCCTCCTTAAGCGTGGTACCCCTTCCACAACCCTAGCTATGCCATCTGTGCCCCTGGTGGGCGAAGACGGACAGCTGCTGGCCCAGCCTGAGAAAATCCTTGATCGCAAAATGGTGAAGAAAGGGAACCGCGCGACCACACAGGTATTGGTTAAATGGAGCAACTTGGAAGAAACCGAAGCAACTTGGGAGGATTACCGGAATCTCCGAGCCCAGTTTCCAGACTTTGACCCTTGAGGACAAGGGTCAAATGAAGGGGAGGGAGATGTAACGTCCGGTGAGGTTCCGACGAGATCTACGGGGTGGAAGACAGGGGAAAGAAGGAAAGGGGAGAAGGATTAGGGCGGAAGACGGGCGGTCCAACAGGATCTTACCGGTCAAAGGGGAGTATCTAGTAATAGTTGAGAATAAGTCTGATGGAGCGGGCCATTCGGGTTAGCGGAGCGGTTACGGGTGGAAGGATCCAACCGCCAGAAGGATCTGGAGACTTGGAGACGAGCCGACTTGACGGGAGGCCCAACCCATCTCCGAATTAGGCCCAGCTAGCTATTTTTGCTTATTACATTTACAGCTTAGTCCCTGTAATTTCATTAATTTTCAATTCCGAACAGATCTGGAGGATTATATGAGATAGTATTGTAAACAGAAGGTTAATATGATATGCTAAGAGAATTACAGTTCCTCTCTATCGTTCCCTTCCTTCTCTACTGCTTCCCAACCCTTATCCCTTCCTGTTCTACATCAATTCTCCCTCTATCTCCTCTCCTTCTCAGCTCTTGGTCACGTGACCCATCGCAATCTCGCCACCATCATCCAGGCCATCACCCCGTCGCCATACGCGCCTCAGAAAGATATCCTCATCGGCGGTTGCGAACGAGTCCGGTTATAACGTCGGAGTTAGAGGTGTTGCGGCAACGCCAGGGTGGGAAGCCGCAGGCTGTGCGGCTCTGGCTCTGGTACTGGAGGTATTATTCCATATGTAATTATGGAGGACTATTGTAACCTTGTGTAATTAATCAAGTAGTTGGGTAGGTATGTTGGGCCTCTCCTTTGTTAACATACGTGAGAGGAAAAGAGGAAGTTGGGGTCACATAGCAAAATAGGTTGATATATATATATATATATATATATATATATATATGTATATATATATGTATATATGTATATATGTATATATATATATATATATCTTCATTTCCTCCATTCTCTATCCACTCCTTTTATAGACTCTGCTTACTGCTAGACGAGCCCGTTATTGTTGGGTGAGTAGTGGAGTGGGTGGTGGGGTAATGGGTGGTTAATAAATAGTGGAGTAATGGGATTGTTAATAGATAGTTGAGTAATGGGGAGTTTGGGGAGTTTGTTTCAGACTTGAACGAGTTCATCAAATGAGATAATATTGAGTAGTGGGAAATTTTTCAAGATTTCTCTTTTAATCTCTCTCTTTGGGCAAGCCCAACATTAATTGAATATGGGTCAAAATCTGCTGTAATGAAAAGTGCCTCCCATTAATAATTCATACATGAACCTAAAAATTGGCCCAATAAAATATATCTTACATATATCTTGTTCATATGCCGCCTTTATGGGCTATCTCAAAATTTGGCCCAATAAGTAGTTTTCATCTCTAATATTCTATAAGGGGTCCAAAATTAGGTATAATAAAATGTCCCTCATTTTTCTATTTTCTATTTTTCATCTTTTGGAAGGCTGATTCAAAAGTGGTTCAACACAAGCATTCTTTAATGTGAAAATTAGGCAATTTTTTGTCCTTTGTTTGCTTCAATTTTTTCTTGATCAGTCTGCTTCATTTTTTATCTTGATCACCTTGAATTACGTTGTCTTGTGGCTCAAAACCTAAAGACCTAAAATTCTTTGCCAACGTATTGCCAAAGCGCGTTGCTGCTGGGACACTTTTGTGCAGGCAGAGACTGGTTTAACCACCTAGTTGGCTGTTTATGGATCTCTTATATGATTACTATACTCGTCCGAGTAAAAGGTAAATTATTAGTAAATTGTTATTGATCATCCCACGAAAAAGAGCTACCTGTAAGGATAACTTCAGATATCGAACAGATGATGATGACAATTATGTAGCAGAAGTTATTTCAGATTTAATAGTCATATAGCATGATATTTGTAAATTAAACAGCTTATTGTTTGTTTATTCTTTTTGCTTCATAATGCCTATGGAGAAGGACTTGGGAGTATGCATGTTGGTTCATATCCATGTTGGCTTATATATGTCATTCGTCCATGTTGCATAACGGGGAAATTGCAGATCTTCCTATTCCTTCATGTCTATTGAGGTTTTTGAATTGGCCACCTTAGTTTAAGTGGGAAATTAAAAATTTGTAGTAGTTTTTGCTACTATTCCACTTTTGTTGGTTCTTGCAAGGATATGTTAAGCGATGAAATATTGTTGCATATTGCCGTAATTAGTTAGAAAGGGGAAGAACAGCAAATGCAACAAAAAGAAGTGAAAAGATGAAAAGATATGGCTATGCATGAGAATCCAAGTGCTTACTGAAGCTATTACTGCTCCAGGTGCTTATTTAAGTTGCGTATAATCTAATCAAGTTAATCATCCTACATCGTTGATTGTTGGCGCTAACCACTATTCTAAAAACTCGAGGTAAAAGAGAAAGACAAATAATTCACTTAAGGTGTACAGACACAGTGTTTACGAGTCTCGATTGTCACTTGGCTCACCCCGACCTCCATCATGTGGGTAGGATCTTGGCCCACCTGCCAACAAATTCCTCCCTGACAAATACACATAGTACGGCATGCTGGAATCAAACCCATGACCTGATATGATGCCGCTTGTTGATTGTTGGCGCTAACTGCTGTTCTAAAAGCGCAAGCAGAAGGAAGGGGGCAATCAATTATTAAATTGTAGGATACAATGTTCATGGGTCTCAATTGTGGCTTGGTCCACCCCGGTCTTCACCACGTGGGAAGGATGTTGGCTTACCTGCCAATATACATTAATTAGGATATGCTTATTGAATGATCAGGACACTTTTTGAATTTCTGTTCTAGTGTTCAGACCCCAACTTGGTGCAGTGTATGCCATCAACTGGAATGAGGTGGTTTCGCTTCTTGAAACAATTGCTCTGGGGAAAAGAAAAAAATTTTAAAAAAAGTTCAACTTTGCACATTACATAATTTTTTTGAAGTTACTATGCGCTGTCTACTTCTGTAATGACATCTTGGTGTGTAAGAACTAAGAATACTATAATTGCGTGAAGTTTGCAAATTCTATGGAGTTCATGTGATGGTTGAATGAAACTTGTTTTCATGAAACTCGAAATTCGAGACATTTTTTTAGTAACGGCTCGACCTTCTTCTAGTTGGTAGTAAATGGTAAATGTTGTCAAACTTTGCATCCAAGAAATATTGCTTGAAGTTCTGCAGTACATTATTGTATGACTATCAATGTATGGAACTTTCTATGTTTATCTCATGCCTGCAAAATGCAATGGAAAGTAATTACCCAATATTTCTGACACCTCAATTATGCAGGTCTGTGTATCTTTTCGTAAGATTGAAGTTGGCAGCAGGTGCCGAAAGGAGAGAACCTCGCGAACATCTAAAAGATTTAGGAGCTAATATGACTGTATTTGCGAGGAAGGTTATGAAATAAAAGGTAGAGAGATTGATGTTGGAAAATTTGTACATCTTGGTAAGCAGGGGATATTAGGTTTTTATAGTTTTCCACTCATTTTTCCTGTATTATATTAGAGACATGATGATGCCTTTGGTATCAATTGCAAATACCTTATGGTTGGTTCTCCATCCGAGCGTATGGAATTTGCTCATGTTTTGATTTTGCGACGGCATCAACCCTCCATCCCATTTCACATTTCAATCCCAACCATCGGGCAAGTACCTTGGAAAGTTCGGTTGGAAAGAGGTGGGATTCGAAAGTAATAAGAGATGGATCGAGGGTGGATGGCAGTGGGATGCACGGAGATCTCACTTGAAGGCAATAATTCCTCCTATTCGTGTTGGTTTTAGGATTTGTGTTATTCTGATCAAGAGCTGGGGTGAGCCGGAGTTTTTCTTTGAGTTCATTGGCTGCTATTTTGGTGTATGTTTCGTTTGTGTTGTTGAGCCTCTTTTTTTTTTCATTTTTCTGGAGAAAAATTTGATTCAATTAGCTTCCATGTGGTTTTATGCATTTCAACTTTACCATCCGATGGTTCGGAAAGTGTTAATTTGCTACATTGTGGTGTTACTTTTGTTTTACCATGAAGACCTGCCCTTAAAATGCTATAATTTGTGGGGTAGTGATGTGCCATTAATTTTGTAAACCACAAGGTTATAAATTATAGCATATTATTAATCAATTAGTTTTTCTGTGGTTTTCTGTAGCTTGTAACCAGGGATGAAGCCAGAATTTTAGTTGGAATTGTAGTTGGAGGGCCAAAAGTGAAAGTGCATTTTGCAAAATATATTGATCTTCAAAAAAATATTAATAAAATAAAGTATATATAATAAAAATGGAAGTACAAAAATATAAAAGAAAATTTGGAAAGTTTTGCTAACCATGCAAAAGTTAGA
The DNA here is from genome assembly GCF_001540865.1 of Ananas comosus. NCBI lineage: Eukaryota > Viridiplantae > Streptophyta > Magnoliopsida > Poales > Bromeliaceae > Ananas > Ananas comosus. Next base: position 5,007,101 of record NC_033644.1, on the reverse strand, counting down.
AAGTTAGAATAGTGTTCGACGCTTATTCAACTCACAAAATCTATCAATGATTGAATCAATAGTAAACTTTTTGACAATTTTATTTTAAATATACACGATCAAAGAATTAGTAAGAAAGTCATCATCCATTTTATTCAGGAGATCGGTTTTAATAATGTTCATAGTAAAAAATGTCTGTTCAATAGTTATAGTTGGAACCGAAAGAATTAGTGCAAGTTAAACTAATTGGTAGAGAAGTGAATATATTTATGATTTTTTTGTTGCCACCAACCATTAACATACTTGTCAATTTTTGTAAGTCGGAATGTTGCAAAATTTTAAATTCATAATAACAAAACTCTATTCTCAACCTTTCTCTTTCAAACTCGGTAAAATTTTGAGGGCAATACCTTTTTGAAAAGTACCGTTGCCTTCTGGGACAAGAATCTACGCAAAAGATGATTGCAAATCTTTTAGAATTGATGATACTTGTAAGGCCTGGTCTCACTGAGTTACTCCAAATGGGGGGATTCATTCTCCCTTTTGGGAAGGAATCATCCATGGAGAGGAGTCAGATTTCTGGTAGGGAACAAATCATTTGCTGAAAGAGATCCCTCGGTTGCTGTGACNAGAATGTATAATAAGCAAGTTAAATAATGCATGTTAATGTAAATGCTAACTAGAATGTATAATGAGCAAGTTAAATAATGCATGTTAATGTAAATGCTAACTAGAAATGCATAATGAGCAAGTTACATAATGTTAGATAATGCATGTAATAGTATGATGCAAATGCTAAGTAGATGCATATAAATGATGTGTGAGATTATAAACGCATGATTAGCATTGTGAGATTATAAATGCATGCTTAGCATTGTGAGATTATATTTGCATATGAACTTGGTTGATAACTCTAGCTTGATTTGTATAACTGTAATACTCGCTATGGACAATTAGCATGTGAACTAGATCGAGTGGCATCTAACTTAGTGTTAAAGAACATATGTCGTGAGTAAACCTAGAATCAAATAGATCGAGTGGCATCTAACATAGTGTTAATAAACATAGGTCGGACATAGTGATGTTGAACCTAGTGTCAGTGAACGTAGGTTGAACTAGTAAACCTAGAGTTTATAACCTAGGTTGTGATATAGTAAACCTAGAGTGGTTTGAACCTAGGTTGTTGTGTATAGTGGTAGCAACCACTAGGTTGTATTAGGTCGACAGCATAGGGTTGGTTATGGACCCTCGACCTGTGTAAGTGGATTTCGAAATCCTAGGACCTATGATGACCTTGGTATCAAAGCTAGGGCGTGTGCGACGATTTCGCCGCCGAGGTTGATACCAAGGATGGATTGGGGGTGAATGTGCAGAGATCACCGCCTGGGGCTTGAACCATTGTCGTGGCGTGTGTGACGATTTCGCCGCCGGATGGTTAAGCCAATTTGTGAATTATGCCGCCAGATCGACTTGAGCCATTGTTGGGTGAGGTGCGATTCGTTCGCCGCCAGATGGCCAAGTCGAGGTACTTGAACCAGTGTTCGGCGTGTGCGACGGCTTCGCCGCCAGCTGGTTAAGTCTTAGAGGGCAACCAGTGCGCGGACTATCCGCGGATGATTGACTCGAGGCCGAGTCAGGTGGTTAGCTTGATTAGGTTAATGGAAACCTTATAAGCTAGTGATAAAGGTAAGAGCTAAGGTAATAGAGACCTTAGAAGCAANATAACAACTATAACATATAAAAAGGCAAAACAATAGAAGGACTAAAAATCATGCAAACCAATATTAAACATTTATCTTTTACCACCAAAAAAGGTTTGGTAACCTTAATGCTTCTAATACCAAGAATGTAATGGCTTGGGTACTATTAGATAAATGAACTTTACAATTTGTTCTGACAACTACTTTCTGCGCAAAAGTCACAACAAAATAAGTAATAATAGAGAACCTTTTCCCAATCTTCCCCATATTTGCAGTATGCTTGATAGAACCACTGCAACTCTTCCTCACTCCATCGAGCACCCAACATATCTGATCATTTCCTTTCCAATTCAGTTAAGCGAAGAATAAGCGGCGATTTGTGTTGTTTGCCTATAAAATTGTATCAAAGTATAAGTAACTTGGTACGATATCAAAGTACAAGTAAACTAAAATGATTAGATCCTTGCCTTATTAGATAGATGACCTTCAGAAAAAGTAATCAAAGAGTTCATGAAAGAGAGAGTACTTACATTTGGTTTATTTTTAGTTGATGCGATAGTTGCCACTCTTCCTTCACTTTGATCAAGTGTTTTTACAACATAAGAATTTTGTTTCAAGACACTTTGATCTTCTTATTACTACATAGTGGATGGTGGAGAAATAAAGTTCCCTGAAAATAAAAAACCTGATAAAATTTTGCAAAACAAATAACTACAACATCGACAACACAAAGCAAAAGAAATTTACTCATTATTTATTACAGAAAGAGCAGAACTCAACAATACAGAGAACAAGAACTCAGGAAGCAATGCCAAATGGCAAGAGCATATCCTCACATAATATGTAACGCCCCAATAGTCCCATATCCGGTGGAAATATGATTCTGCTTAGAATATAGGAGGCCTACACGCTAGTAATAATAGCTGGGCTTAAATATTTTGGGCTGGTGATTTGAGCCCAATGAGTTATTGTTACTAGCGGGTTGGGTCGTTACACAGTATATAAGAGATTATCATCGTGCATAAGTTTTGTATCACAAATTAAAAATAGCAAAGTCCAACTATAGTAGAATATAGACAATTTTAAAAACAAAGAGTATCTATTTGAACAACTAATACTAACAACAGATGCGATAAGTGTAACTGATTGTACACTCGTTAGACACCCATTTAAACACCATCAGATCTGACAAAAATATAGAATAACAAAAATTTATGCTTTAGAGATTACGGAGTCGATAGATTTTATTAATCAAAAGATCAATCTGGTAGAAATTAGCCTAGGATTGATCTTAGAATCATGGAGCATACACTGACACGAGAGATAACAAAACAGGTAAAAAAGGAGGAGATTAAACCACTAAACAACTGACGTGGGGAATCGAATACGTGATTAATCTTATCAGATTTGATGAGGAGTGTAGCAAATTACTCTTAGGAATGGGCCAAGCTGAGCCATGATGGAGAGAGAGAGGCCAAAATAGAGTCGATCGATCGCCGAGAACGCCTCGAATTTTGGATTAAGAGGGTAGAGAAAGGTTAGAGTTTTGTAGGAGGGGAGGAGAGAGATGGCGAGAGAGGAACGAAACAGGAGAATTGGTTTAAACTTAAAGGACAAGATTTTATAGTGGGAGGATCTCAGAGATTTGTCCAATTGGGCTCGGATCTAGATCTGATCGAAAGTTTTTGAGAGAGTACGGAAAAGGATAGGCCCTACTCGTAACAGGTTTTCTATTAATTAATATTTATGTAACAGAACCAACGGAAGGTTTTCATTTTGCATACAATTTTTTTTTCTAAAACTTTAAATTCTAATATTAAAATATTTTTATTTATTTATTTGGGCTTTTTGTTATCTCATATATATATTACATTATAATTAGTTTAAAATATTTCTTATATAATATAATTGTTATAAATTATTAATTTGTTGTGAAAGGTTTGGTAATAAAAATGTTATTGGTGCAACTAAATATTTCTAGTGCCAAACTAAAAGACGTGATAGTTGATATCTGAGAGATCCTACGTTTGAAATTTATTTGCGTAATACACTACTAGGCTTCGTTTGGTTGGGGTATTAGTAGGAATTAGTTATTACAGGGATAGATACAAGTATGGATTTTTGTAAAAATAATAGTTTTTGTTTGGATGGAAATGTGAGTGTAAGCTAGAACTAGAAAAATTATATTTGGATGGTTTTTGGGAATAAGAGGAATAGTTGGTAATTGAAATTTTCAAAATCCCCAAAATACCCCTCTCTTTTAATATGAAGTTTAACCAATTTAAGCTGGTAAAAATTGTTTGTAATATGTAATAATTTGGACATCTACTAGCAAATTTAAACTTAAGGATTTAAATTTTAAAAAACTTTCAAATTTTAATCAATATTGAGTTTGATCATTAAATCTTAAATAAACTATTTTAATTAATACATAGCAAATAATAATACGACAAAAACTTAGTTAATTATAATGACAAATCGCGATTTATTTTCCAGCAATTAACCTAAAACACATGCATTATGCAAGCAAGAAGTGTAATTTACAATGACAAATCGCGATATACTTTCCAGTAAATAACCTAAAACACATGCATTATTCAAGCAAGAAACGTAATTTACAATATTTAGCATCAAGCAAATTTACGTATATCATCAAGCAAATCTACTTTTTCCATCAAACAAATTTACTACTATAATATTCAACCAATTATATAGTATGAAAATAAATCTAAATCATTGAAATATGTGAATTAAACACTTAACACATAGATTTACACATCCACCCAATCGAATATAAAAATAAAACATTACCACATTTATCCCACAGTAGCAAGCAACGTAACATATTCGTTAAAAACAAAACCTAGATAAAGCATACATGTTTCAACATACATAAACCATAGACAATATTTACAATGCATTTAATCCCAAACATTCAACATCTACTATTTTATAATTGCTCTGTTATAATTCTACGCAGAATGTCGCCGCGTCTTGATTCATCTATGCCGACAATATTTGGCACGTCCTCGTCGTCATCGCTCGTAGGCACTTGGTCTATCTCTTCATTAAAATATATAGCATTTTCTTGTTGTTTACGAATAAAATTGTGAACTACACAACATGCCATACCAATCATGCACTGTACTTTATACGAAAATGATGTTGCGTGATTTAGAATCTTAAACCGCTTTTTTAATATACCCAAAGTTTTTTTGACCACATTTCTCAACTGAGTATGTCGATGATTATAGAGATCTTTGGGATTGCGATGCATGCGGGCCCTTGCGGTACTGTCAAATGGACCGAGATGAGATCGCTCACCTCAGTAGGGCACAAGAAATCTATCGGTGTTTGCGTACCCCGAATCAACCAAATAATATTTACCTGCGAATATTAGCATAGATAATAAACACTATCAAGCATCATAATATTAAAAAACACCGAGACAATTACCATCTAGACCTGTAAATCCTCCACTGTCGCAAGCCCACCGAAGTACACTCATATCTACTGCTGATCCTTCCCAACTTGTGCATACGAAGAAAAAGATATGGTCAAATGAGATTGCGGCCATCATATTTTGGAATATGAACCCTTTGTGACATCGAAATCGTGGTTGTTCGCTCCTTCGTACAATTATAGATGTGTTCCGTCTATCGCGCCAATTACATTCTACAAGAAAACATGCAGCAGATATATTAAAATACAAATATCAGCCAAAGGGAAAATATATTGCATGTAGCTATTAAAATCAACCTTGAAAGGATAAAAATTGAGATTATCTCGGATTCTTGGATGCATCATTGCATTATTTGGCGGCAAAGTTAGGTATTCATCTTTCAACATTACAATACCTTACAAGACATTGTTGAAATGTCTGCCAATTGTTTCTCCCGAATGTTGGTGTAAGGACTGAGATTTTTACAGTGCAACTAAACTCTCTGTTGATGATGTTTATGTGTGTAATTTAATTACATAAGCACTCGTCAAGTTTCAGGAGAAAATGAGCTAGAACGGAGAAGTTACGCAATTATTAGTTTTCACTTAAAGTGAATAGTAACCCGATTTTCCGGAGAAGCTACGGAGTAGAGTTGGCTTTCGGCATGTATCGGACTCCGTTCATAGCGATCCAATAGCTCGTTTCGATCGGTTAAGCTGTTCTGGAACCAATGGCACTGACGGATTTCAGATCTGATGCACGGTTTTCGAGAAAAAGGAGTTTTACCGAAAAGAGGGTTTTCGCTCTTTGCTTTTCTGTGCATTCTAAAGCTTCTCGCGCTCCGTGCTTGTGACCTGGAGTAGGGTGAAGAATGTTTCGGGTCCCTACTAGTGGTAGGGAAGTCAATTTCTATGCGATGTTGGTTTAATGGGTTTACACATTGGTATACGTGCGATATATGGATTAATTAGAGAGCGGATGGGTTCCGTCGCGAATCTGTGACCAATTTGGATGAAACGAAATCGTAGTTTCGATGCCCCCGTTGTACTGAACGCGATGGCTCAGTCGGATCAAAAATCCGACGGACGGATCTTCGGGAATCGTGAAAAGTCCGCTGAGAGGTCAAGTTGGCAAAATCGATTATTCGCGAAAAGGTCCAATATTTTATGCGTGGTCTTGCGCGAATTCGAACGTCGAGGGACCTATACGCATAATCCACATGCAGGCAGGGGGCTGGACTGTAAATATTAGACTTTGGAGGGGTTCCTCGCAAAGCGACACCTTGTATTAAATGGGCATCTAGGGTTTCCCATGACTTATTGGTTGCCCACTGTCACCTAACTAACCCTAGCCGCCTCAGCACCTCCCTGCCCAACCAGTGCGCACGCCCCGGCCGCCGGCGTGCTGCTCCGGCCGCCGGAAAAGCCACCCCAACCTCTTCTCTTGCTCTCTCGGCCACCCTCTCCTCCGACTTCGCCGAAGTTGCGAAGGAAGCTTCTTTCATCCCTTGGAGCATCATCCTCTGGCCGAGGCCCATCTCCGGCGTCCTCCCCCGCCGGCCCCGGCCACCCCCGAGCACCGCCGGCGCCACCCCTGCTCCCTGCGGCCAGCTCGGGTCAGCCCAGACCGAGCCGGTTCGAACTCGGCGTCCACGCCTTGTCTCGGCAGCGCCGCCCTCCTGTAGGCCCCGGCAACCTCCGGCAGCCCGGCACGCGCGTCCCCTGCCATCCCCGCGCGCCGCCGGCCGCCGCTGCAACATCCTGCGGCCGCCTGAAACCGTGCGGGCTGAGGCCGAGTCCGTTCGGTTTCCAAGCGTCGCCGCCTCCCACCGAGGGGTGCACCGCCTTCCCCTTGGCCTCCGGTGCCGCACCGTAGCCGCCCCGACCTTCTCCGGCCGCCGCCGCGCCGCCGGGAAGTTTGAACCCGAGAGGGAGTGTGTGGACTCAATCTCCGACGTCGCGCCACCGGTTGCTGCCCGCCGCCGGCCAGCACCCTCCTCGGACCTCTCGGACCGAGTGCTCCCTCCTCCGGCCGGACCGCCCGCCTCCCGGCCGCCGGCGACCAACCCTAGCTCTCCTCGGGTCTGGTAAGGGTATTTTATGTTCCAGCACTATTTTTCGAGGTTCCGGTCACCTTTCCGNCGTTTTAAAGCAATCTAAGCCTTCTGAACTTATTCCAATTAAGTATCTTCACCACAAATGATCTTTTCTCCATACCTTAGGTGCCGAACTTTACGAATGAATCTTTGTTCTTCAATTTGAATCTTTTCTTCAAAACTTCCGCGATCAACTCTTCAAGACTCCAAACAACTTTACGAAATTCGCCAACCTATAAAATCCTTAACAATCTCCCCCTTTGGCGATTTCGTGACAAAATATACTACAAAGCTTGTATACAACCAAAAAGTCATAAAAAGAAGATCATCGCAATCACCAAACGATAATCTCCTGCATGATCGATCCAATAAACGAAAATTACAATTTTCATAACCTTAATACAGACTCTATGACTTAGACGACATGGAGTCTTGAAGTCTTGAATTATTTCTGCAAAAACATTCTCAAAACATAATCAAGATTCAAGTATACTTATCGAGATCAAACATAAACGCTAAACTAAACAAAGTTTCAAGCCATAGTTCATAGTCAAGCACCTAAGCCAACATAAGTTTACATTTACACAACTAACACAACTAAACAAAGTTCAACTAAACAAAATGCATTATCTAAGCTAAATGCTTCATCATCTAAATGCGTCATCATCATCAAGAGCCATCATATCATCTCCCCCTTTTTGTCAGAAAACGCCAAAATGACAAAATGAGGAATCCCACAACATCTAATCTGAAGTATCCCCTAGAGGTAAATCTGCTCGGCAACACCCTAACTTGTCAAAAATCATATTTAATAACCGCTTCATCTTGCTCACATCCTTCCGTATCGCAGTTTGCTCCGCAGACAGTTTCTGAAGCTCTTCAGATAAACGTTGTTGCTGACGATACACAGAGGAAACTGAGATATCTTCCTCAAAAATGTCCATAGAAGGACGGCAAGAAGTAGCAGTAGCAGGAGGTGGAGCAGCAGGAGGGGAAAAAGCACGCTGAGACGGGGTACGAAGCTGCACCGAGGACTTCACAAATGTCCTCTCATTGATCCGACCCAAACTGTGCTCATAAGATGTACACCGGACATCCACGTCATGAAGTCGCAGAATCCTTATGATTATCAATGGAAATGGCAGCCTTTCATTTTGTCCAGAAGTCTTGATGTCCTTTGCCATTCTCCGCCAGATCAGAAACGGAATATTCATGTTAATATTTTTGGCACTTACAATATCCGGTCTACCCAAGAGATACATGTACAGGATGCGATCCCATCTCAAAATCTTCGTGTTTGCGAGAGGCAAAATGTTGTAGCAAACCACGAAGTTTAAAAACCGGTACTCCATTTTGAAATCTTTGGACATAACCATAATACCGTTTGATTCAATACCCGGCATGCAAATAGTGTTCACGACACGATTCCAATCGCGAAGTGAGTCGAACCCAGCCTGCAGATACTCCATTCCTTCAGTCCTTGCTTCCATATCTAGCACAGACGCTATCGTATCGGGAGTGATTGATAACTCAACACTACGTACGGAAGTAGTGAAGACGTACGGGCCGCCGTCGGAATCACTCAAGTGACCTGCTCTCATATAGAATTCTCTGATAAGCTCTAAACAGAAACCAGTTTGTTCCGGAAAATCACAAATCTGATGAAGATTTTCTTTTTCAAATAAATCTTGAAATCCCGACACACTCAATGATACTGGCAACGCCAACATCGCGCTCACCAATACAATGCTTCGATGAATACATTGACCTTCGATCGGACGGAACATCCTGCAGACTGTGACGCGGTGGCTCAGAACCTGGTTCGCGAATTTCAACACCACCAGACTTGCGAAGACTATCAGATGCCTTTCCTTTTCCTTTTTCCTGAGCTTTGCTTTTCCCTTTTTCAACAGCTTTTCCTTTGCCTTTTCCTTTTCTTGTATCCTTTTCCTTAGTTAACACCTCTGGAGAAAAAGCCTCCCAGTCCGGCTCGTCCTCCTCAGCCTCAGATTCATCACCTGGAGCATATTCACTCCCTTCATCTTCCGGTTGATGCTCAACCGGCCGTTTAGCCG
>NC_033644.1:4994204-4995327 GCF_001540865.1 Ananas comosus | reverse complement strand
GCCTTTCTTAAATGCAGAAAACGTTTTTGATCCAAAGGTTTGGTTAAAATATCTGCAAGTTGATTTTCAGTCGAAATATATTCAAGTTGTAGGATGTTTGATTCAACCAGTTCTCTTAAAAAATGATATCTTAGTTCAATATGTTTTGTTCGAGAATGTAAAACAGGATTTTTAGAAATATTAATTGCACTTGTGTTGTCACACAGAATAGTAAGAGTGGTGGAAGGAATCCGATAGTCGCTCAGTAAACTCTTCATCCAAATCAATTGAGTAGAGCAACTCCCGGCCGCAATGTATTCAGCTTCTGCAGTGGAAAGAGCAATACAGTTTTGTTTCTTACTGTGCAAAGCAACTAGACAGTGTCCAATGTAAAAACAAGCTCCACTAGTACTTTTCCGATCATCTGCGGAGCCTACCCAGTCAGCATCTGAGTAGCCGATTAGATCAAGTGATGTTCCCATAGGATACCAGAGACCATACGCAGTTGTACCTTTAACGTATCGAATGATTCTTTTAACTGCTTTCAGATGTACTTCCTTAGGGTTAGCTTGATAACGAGCACAAATTCCAACACTAAAAGAAATATCTGGTCTGCTCGCAGTCAAGTACAATAGGCTACCAATCATGCTTCTGTATTGTTTCTCATCCACGCTCTGTCCTTCCAAACTCAACCCAAGTCCTTTGTTGCTTGATTGTCCAATCCAAATTTCTTAACCAACTCTTTCGCATATTTAGATTGACACAAGTGAATTCCATCTTTAGTTTGCTTAACTTGAAGTCCGAGAAAATAATTAAGCTCGCCGATCATCGACATCTCAAACTCGCTTGTCATTAATTTTGCAAAATCACTGGCATCCTTATCTTTAGTTGCTCCAAAGATTATGTCATCAACATAAATTTGTGCCACAATGAAATCATTTTTTAAGTGTTTTACAAAGAGAGTTCTATCTGCTCCCCCTCGGTTGTAGCCCTTTTCCAAAAGATATTTTGTCAATCGTTCGTACCATGCTCGTGGAGCCTGTTTTAGTCCATAAAGTGTCTTTTTCAGTCGAAAAATATGATTTGGAAATTTTGAGTCTATAAAACCTTTTGGTTGTTCAACATAAACTTCCTCTTTTAAAAA
>NC_033644.1:4989755-4994104 GCF_001540865.1 Ananas comosus | reverse complement strand
TCCTCATTATCGCAGGAATCATCCAGACTTAGGACCGTCCTTAGGGTTGTACTCAACCCAGGAATGCATATACTTGGGAGCGCTCGCCGAGGGGGAGCGGACCGCCTCGAGCACGGAACTCATTCGCAAGTATGATCATATCTTACTCAAAGGATTATAAGTTCAAATTCTTCGACTTTACACTAGCTCTAGTGTTCTTTACATCACTTTATGTTTGCAAGCTCATGCCATCAATTCTTTAATTTTCATTACGTCTTGCTTAACTCTGAGCATTTTGTTCTTATTGACACTTTACTTTTATTATGACACTTTTGTCACTTTCTTCTTCTTTACATCATTTAATTCTTTAATGCACAACTACTCTAGTGTCATTTTCACAATTAGCTTTTATTCTGAATGCCCTCGATCTATTGTCATATGGTGTCACTCTTTTTGCTCACTTTGGGTGCCACATTTTATCTCATGCATACATCTTAGGGTTTTGACATTATTAGGTCTCAACCATCTCATATTATGCAAGTTTGTGCTCACATTCATGGCAATCATCACGTTTCTCATTTATTCATCCTAAAATGCATGCAACAATATATAGAACATATGCTCAAAGAATGACACATTAGGCATAGAGAGAATTTCAATGAGTTTGAGAAGCACCACCCACCTCGTAGGCTTTTAAAGGTGCTCCGATGATTTTCTTGGGATTTTTAGATGCTTCGTTCTTTACCAGCGGCAAAACGAACCCTTATTAGGCCATTTTACTCATAACTTTTCATCGGCTTTTCGTAACGTTAATCCGAGCGCACCAATGCGTCGGAAATACCCCTAATTAGGTTTCTAGAACGTCAATTGCACTTAGAAACCCTCATGAGCAAAAGCCCTAATTTGGTGCCCTAGCTCCAATGCATATACAAAACCTAGGGTTTGATCTCATTAGGAAGCAAAAATAGTTTCATCATACTCTAAAAAGTTCATTAGAACCATCTTTAGACAAATCAAAACCCTACTTAGGGTTTCACCATGAGAGGGGTCAAGCTCTTCTTCAAGCTTTACCTCCAACAACCAATCCCATGGTCTTGATCTCAAAAGAAGCAAAAAGAAAGCTTCAAAGACTCTAAAAGCTCCATAAAAACCATTTCTAGGTTTATTCAAACCCATTTCTAGGGTTTTACTACATTAGGGTTAAAAGCTTACCTTGTAAGCTTCCTTTTCTTACACTAGAGAGGGAGGAGATGGAGCCTCTTTGCTCCAAAAGCTTCTTCCTCACCTTCTTCTCCTTCTCTTCCTTCCTTTCTTCCTTTCTTCTTCTTTCCCTTTGTCTTCTAGAGAGAGAGAGGGAGAGAAGAGAGTGTGAGAGGGTGAGAAATGAGAGAAATCCCTCATTTACCCCAATACATAGCCTATTGGGTTGCAAAATTGCAGCTAAACCCCTCAACTTTCACTTTAATACACTGCCCGAACTGGGCATTCCGCGCAGGCAGGGACCGGTCTCTCCGAGCAGGGACCGGTTCCCGAACGTCGTCCCAGCGCAGCCAGAGCTGCTGCGCGCAGTGCAACCGGTCCCCCTTTATGGGACCGATCTCTGGGGGACCGGTCTCTCAGGCAGAGACCGGTTCCCGAGAGCTGATCTTCCAGGACTTAGCCGATTTTTCGGCTGTCTCATTTCATACGCGTTCGGTGACCNTGGTAGTTGGAACATGGCCATGTTCGTGTTGGAACATGGCCATGTTCGGGCGGTCTTGAGTTAGGCTCTCAGTCGGTTTAGGGCAAAAAAGCCCAAAACCACGTTCCGAAACATGGTGTTTAGAGTCCTGTGTACGGTATCCAGCGTTGTGTCAGTTGCTGGGTGGTCTTTTAGACCTTTTCAAGTCTTGTGTCGGTTAGTGAGCTTAGAGCGTTAAACGTTTCCAGGTCACACAATGTGTTGTAAACCTCGAAAACTTGAAAATAATCTGAACATGGGAATACACATTGAACATCTCATAGGGTTTAGAGAAACCGCCAAAGTTTGTGACTTTGTGTTTTTTTAAAGCAAACTCTGTTGCGTAATTTATTTCGTAAATAAGGGAAAGATAACTTGCTTCTATTGAGCAAAAGCAGAAAGCAGGTAAATAAAGATCCAAATCCCTGCCAACGTAATAGCTGCTGAAGCCACCCTATGAAGCTCATCTTAAATTAACTAACGGTGTGGGCGAGTAGCTACTGTTATTCTTTTCGAGAGTACGTTTGAAAGGTTATTCGTATCAAACACGGTAGCTTCTCACCACTAGCTAATTACAATGGCGGAAGTGGGTAACACTATCAATTTTTAGATCTAGGGTGAGACTATGGTGAACATTCAATACCCTTGGGATCCTAGATAGATCTATTATAGACATTATATGGCTTTGGAGCGATCTCTTATAACCTGAAATCGGTTTAACTGATTTCGTAGGCTGTCTTTTTCGATCTGTTTTAGCTTAATTATAAGGTTGTTATAACCTTCCCAATTTTTACTCAAGATTTTCTCAATCTTTCCAAATCGTAATGAGCCGCGCTTTTCTTCGACTTGTTCACGATTTTGATGTTAGACCCGTAATCCATGGCCATGTTGTAGCTCCACCATGGCCATGACGTAATATTTGGCTCTCTTCGTCGAGAGCTCAAACGGAGACGCATTGGAACATTGGTCACTGTTTTAACAGGGTATGGTTATGACATTATATGGCTTATAAGCCTTTTATTTTCAGCTTGAAATCAGTTTAACTGGTTTCATGCTCCTACCTTATGAAGCCTTTCAGGCTTCCACAATTTTACTCATTTTCACTCAACACCTTCCAAAAGCTCTCGGTTTCTTAGTTTAAGATGTTTTGACGTCTTAAACTCGAGAGCCCCTGGCCAGGGACCACCCTCTCTGGCCAGGGGCTTGCGCATACTTTACTCTGTCGGCTTTTTAGCCGATTGTACCGGTATAGCCATCGGAGCTTGTACCGGTACAGAGCCGTAGAGCCCAGCAACCCGAGCCTCGGGTTTGGATTTCGTGGACCTTGTACCGGTACAAGGGCCCGTGTACCGGTACAAGGCGGCAGATTTCGCACAGTTTGGACTGCAGGGGTGTTTTTGCATTTGTGGCCTTCTTATATCATCTCCCACACCCATTAGAGCCTCCCCTGAGCTGGGAACCGTGGAGAACAAGGTAGGGCAGCCCTCATTTTCTTCTCTTTGGTTCTTATATCCCTTTTTACTTGGGATTTAAGGTTTGATTCCTCTCTTTTGCATTTTGGTGGCTTCTCCACCATGGTTGAAGGCTTGGAGCTTGGTCTTGAGCCTGATTGAGGGAAGATCTTTGAAGTTGGGGACTTTTGAGCTTGGATTGGAGCTTCTAAGAGGTAAGCAACATCTTCTCTCCCTCTAGATTTGGCTTTTGAGGGTTTTTATGAGATGAAACCCTAGAATGAGACTTTAGGGTTTATTTTGGGCATTTCGAATCTAGGGCTTTTGGAGCTAAATTCTTGGGTTTAGAACCTTCCTTGGGCTTGGATTGGAAGGATTCTAGCTCCCCTTTGGAGCTTAGGAGAGGATTTCTTCTTGTGAGGTGAGTTTTGGCCTTTTTGCTTCTAGGTTAATGTTTGAGCTATTCGCTCTTCGTTTCGTTTGGGTGACCCCATTTTTGATGTTCCTAGGGTGCTAGGAAGCTTGTAGAAACCTCCATTCGGCGAAACGAAAGTTTCGATTTTGGTGGGTTTGACCTAGCCTATTGTATGAGAAATTCTCATATCTCTTGGTTTATACTTTATAAAATGATTATTCTTGCATTTCCATGCTAGATACATTTATTGTGAATTTTAGGATGCTTAACATGCCTACGTTTGGTGTGATGAATTTTGAACCTCTATATAGTAGAGAAACAGCATGCGTAACTTGTATATGATTCGGCATCCTATCGAGATTTAGCATCATGTTTTCTATTACAAAAATGAGAGTTGATTCACGCATTTAAACCTAAGTTTAATTGAGACATGAGAGATAACAAGATTGCCATATAGTGGCACCGAATTGGAATATCATGTGAATTAGAGAGCTAATGTCATCAAGCGGCATTGAGCTCAGGACATGTGTGAACCTAGTGGATAGGGCTATTGAGGGATTTGGAATACATGTTGAACCTCAAATTGCCTAACTGTCATCAAGGGGCACTAGGCGTAGAAAATGTTGAAACTTCACATTGTGACTTAAACTAGATCTTCGGGATGCTAGTGACTATACCATGTTAGAGACATGAGGATTGGATACTTGAGACTTGGACTATGCTTGCTTGCCATTTGTGCTCATTCGCACATGCTTGTGAGGGTCGCTCCCTACAAGCCGGCACT
>NC_033644.1:4949520-4988126 GCF_001540865.1 Ananas comosus | reverse complement strand
TATTTCTAGGTCATTTGGCTCTCACATTAGGGTTTTAGCATGATTAGGGTTGAAGCTTACCTCAAAACTTTCCCTAACTTGCACTAGAGAGGAAGAAGATGAAGTGGCTTCACTCCAATGGCTTCTCCTCCACCTTCTTTTCCTTCTTATCCTTTGTCTTCTTCTTCTCCTTCTTTGTCTCTAGAGAGAGAAAGAGAGGAGAGAGTGTGAGAGGGAGTGGAATGAGAGAAAAGCCCTCATGTCCCTCATACATAACCATTGGGCTGCAAAAATGCTAATAAACCCCTCAACTTTCACTTAAATACACTGCCGGAACTGGGCTGTTCGCACAGGCAGGGACCGGTCTCTCGTTCAGGGACCTGTTTTCGAAGGTCGTCCCAGTGCAGCTAGAGCTGTCGCGCGCGGTGCAACCGGTCTCTCTTTGGGGGACCGGTCTCTCGGGGACCGGTCTCTCAGGCAGGGACCGGTTCCCGAGAGCTAATTTCTCAGGACTTAGCCGATTTTTCGGCTGTCTCAAATCATACGCGTTCGGGGACCGGTCTCTCCCACCAGGGACCGATCCCCGAGAGCTCAAAGTCTGCAGTTTTGCAGAATTTGATCCTTTAGCTCTCGAAAACCTCCCGTAACTCACTTTTGATTATTTTAACACCTTCGGACTTTCCGAAGTGCACCATCCTCGCACTTTGGTCAATTTGACTAAAGTTCGATATTTATTTTTCGAATTTTCGGTATATTACATTCTCCACCCCTTAAAATAATTTCGTCCGCGAAATTACGCATATCTTAACTCGTCGACTCAAATACGTGCGGATACTCTCTCCGCATTGACTCCTCGAGCTCCCAAGTGGCTTCTCGCACAGCATGGTTGCTCCATTGGACTTTTACATACGGAATCTTGCAACTTCACAACTTCTTCACTTCTCGATCGAGGATGCACACCGGGTACTCCTCATAAGACATATCCTCACGTAGCTCTACGGGCTCATACTCTAATACATGTGTTGAGTTTCGAATATACTTTCGGAGATTGGACACATGAAACACATTGTGATCTCCCGCAAGTCTCGGTGGTAGTGCGAGCTTGTACGCTACCGCACCCACACGCTCTAATATCTCAAATGGTCTGACATAACGGGGACTTAGCTTCCCACGGACCCCGAATCGTTTGACTCCTCGCATTGGCGACACTCTTAAAAATACACGGTCTCCAACCGCAAACTCTAAATCCTTTCTTCTCCTGTCGGCATAACTCTTTTGCCGAGATTGCGCCGTCGCCAACCGTTGACGGGCAAGGCGAACCTTCTCTTCCGCCTCCCGCACTACATCCGGGCCAAGAGCCGTTCTCTCACCCACGTCACTCCAATGGATAGGAGAACGACACTTACGTCCATATAGTGCTTCAAATGGCGCCATCGCGATACTTTCTTGATAACTGTTATTATAGGCGAACTCCGCCATCGGTAAGAAATCATGCCATCCTCCTTTGTAATCTAGCACACACGCTCGAAGTAAATCCTCAAGGATTTGTATCGTCCGCTCCGACTGTCCATCACTCTGAGGATGAAACGCTGTACTAAAGTCGAGCCGCGTGCCTAGCGCGTCTTGCAAACTCTTCCAAAAGTGGGATGTGAACCTGGGGTCTCGATTTGACACAATCGACACTGGAACCCCATGAAGTCTCACAATCTCGTCGAGGTAGACTTGAGCTAACTTGTCTCCCGACCACGTAGTATGTATCGGCAAGAAGTGTGCCGACTTTGTCAATCGATCCACTATCACCCATATTGCATCATGTCCGCCTTGTGATCGAGGCAAACCGGTAACAAAGTCCATTGCTATGTCTTTCCATTTCCAAACGGGTATTGGTAGACTTTGTAGCTTTCCCGAAGGAAATCGGCGCTCTGCTTTTACCTGTTGGCACGTTAGACATTGCGCCACAAACTCCCCAATGTCTCTTTTCATACCCGGCCACCAATAATGGTCTTTCAAGTCTTTGTACATTTTAGTGCCGCCGGGGTGTATGCTATAGGGAGATTGATGCGCCTCTTGCATGATCGCCCTTCGCAACTCATCATTTTTAGGCACACACCATCAATTTCGAAATCGAAGTGTGCCATCAGCTCCAATGCCAAAGTCTTCGGCATTGCCATTCTCAACCTCCCCTCGCATCTTCTGAAGATAAGGATTCGAGGCTTGAAGATCCTTGATTCTTTCCAATAGGGTCGGTTGCACAACTAATGCAGCAAGTGTAGCCGGCACTCCCGGCGCTACCACTTCCAACCCGAATCGTTGCATTTCCTTTTGCAATAGCGGTTGAGGCGTAAATGCCGTCGCTAAGTTCTCCGCCGATTTTCTACTTAGTGCATCGGCCACAACATTAGCTTTTCCGGGGTGGTATAGTATAGTGACATCATAGTCCTTCAACAATTCCAACCACCGCCGTTGTCGCATATTCAATTCCTTCTGGGTGAACATGTACTTTAGACTTTTATGATCTGTGTAGACTTCACAATGCTCACCATATAAGTAATGCCTCCAAAGCTTTAGCGCGAAGATCATCGCGGCTAACTCAAGGTCGTGAATTGGGTAGTTCTTCTCATAACTCTTTAACTGGCGCGATGCATAAGCAATGACTCGCCCATCTTGCATCAATACATACCCGAGACCAACATACGAGGCATCACTGTACACTACAAAGGTCTCTCTCGGAGTTGGCAAGGCAAGTACCGGGGTCGACGTCAACCTGTTCTTCAACTCCTCGAAGCTTCGATCGCAATCGTCGCTCCACACGTATCTTACTCCTTTATGCGTGAGGTGCGTTAGTGGAGTGGTTATTTTGGCGAACCCCTCCACGAACCGCCGGTAGTAGCCCGCAAGTCCAAGAAAACTGCGGATCTCCGCTACATTCGTCAGGCGAGGCCAATCCTTGATCGCCTCTACTTTCTTCGGGTCTACTGACACTCCGTCGCCCGATACTACATGACCTAAGAATGTGACCTCCTTTAGCCAAAAGTCACACTTCTTCAACTTTGCATAGAGCTTCTCCTGTCTGAGTATTTGCAACACCGCTCTCAGATGCTCTTCATGCTTCTCTTCGCTTTTCGAGTAAACCAACACGTCGTCTATAAATACCACGACGCATCGATCCAACAATGGCCTAAAGACTCGGTTCATCAAGTCCATAAATGCTGCCGGGGCGTTAGTAAGCCCAAACGGCATTACCGTGAACTCATAATGGCCATACCGCGTACGGTACGCCGTCTTGTGCACATCCTTCGGCATGATCTTTAATTGATGATACCCCGACTGGAGATCAATCTTTGAATACACCTTGGACCCTTGCAACTGATCAAACAGATCGTCAATCCTCGGCAATGGGTACTTGTTCTTTATCGTTACTTTGTTCAACTCGCGATAATCTACGCAGAGTCGAAGTGTGCCATCCTTTTTCTTCACAAATAGCACCGGAGCTCCCCACGGTGACACACTCGGCCTCACGAAGCCCTTATCGAGCAAGTCCTGCAGTTGGCCTTTCAACTCCTTTAGCTCCACCGGTGCCATTCTATACGGAGCCTTCGAAACTGGTTCCGCCCCGGGAATCAAGTCGATGACAAACTCAACTTCCCGGTCCGGTGGCAGTCCCGGTAACTCCGCCGGAAACACATCCGGAAACTCGCATGCTACTCGAATATCTCCCAACTCTGGGTACTCCTTTCGAGCATCCACCATGGTTGCCAAATAGGCCTTACACCCTAATTTGATCATTCTCTTCGCCCTCACAGACGATATAGTCGCCGCGAAGCGCCTACTTTTGCACGCTTGGTAGACCAACTCTTCTTGATTAGGCTCACGAAAAGTAATCACCTTGCTTTCACAATCTATGACTGCATAGTACTTGGAGAGCCAGTTGGTCCCCAAGATAACGTCGAATCCCCACATCTGATCTAGCACTAGCAGATCAATCGGCATAATCCAATCGCCTATTTGCACTGGACACGCCAAACACTCGTTATGGACACTGAATGAATGCTCTGGAGCGTTCACTCACCAGTAATCCTCCTTTAATTACAATTATACCTGCCACGACGTCGTCGGGTGCTGCAGGTTGCTGCTCCTCCACCTGAGCGGCAAAGACTCGACCGCTAGGCGCTCTCGATCCCTCCGGCTGACGCGGTGATGACGCGCGCCCAGCCGACATCGCCGGTGGTAACCTCGCAAGCTGTCTCGGGGTAGATTGTGCTGATGCCGCCGTCGGCGCGGACAACGTCCACGACGGGCACACCCGGATAAGATGCCCCGGTTGGCCGCACTTGAAACATTAGCCGTCTCGCTGCGGGCAAGTCGACACCTTATGCTCTCTGCCACATATAACACATCGAGGTGGTCTCCAATTCCTCGCCTGCTGTCGGGGATACCGAGGGGGTTTCTTAACATTTGACCGGCCCCCGGCACTGCCCGCCGTTCTTTTCTTGCCCTTTTCCTTCGACTCGGCAATAGCCTCCCTTTCTTCACGTACATGGGCGCTACCGTGCTGCGCCCACAAGGCTCTAGCGAAGACCTCCGCAAAGATCGACAACTTCAGAATCTGCACCTTTTCATAAATCCGGGGTTGGAGTCCTCGCAAGAACCAATCCGCCCGGTCCCGATCATCACGAACAACGTCGGGAACGCAGTCAATAATGTGGGAGAATTCTTGCTCGTACTCCCCCACCGATCGATCACCTTGTCTTAACTTGCGGAACTTTTCTTGCAACTTCCGCTTCGTCGTGTCGGGGAAGTAGTTCGCGAACACCGCTCTCTTGAACTCTTCCCACAGCATAAGCGGAAGGTCGATAGGACGATCCCGCTTCACTCTCTTCCACCACACCTTTGCCGCTTTCTCAAGACAATGGGTGGCGAGGTACACTTTATCCTTATCCGAGGTATTTAGGTCCTCGAAGAGCGTCTCCATCGAGTCGATCCACGACTCCACAACCACTGGCTCCACCAAACCGCCCTCGAAGGTAGGTGGGTCGAACTTCTTGAACTGAATGAGAGCCGCCAATGTGCGCTCTCGCTCCGCCTCTACCGCCGCGCTATCGGGATTTGAGGTTCCCGATCCGGCCAGTACTACCGTAACTGGAACAGCCGCTGCTGCCGCCGCTCCCTCGTCCACGCTCGGCACTACCACAGGGGGCGCGACATGCTCGACGCCCGCCTGGGCCGCCGTCACCTGTTGTCGCTCCAAGGCCTCCTGGAGCCGTTGAATCTGCTCCCCTTGGCGTTGAACAGACTCCGCTTGTTGCGGCACTACTCCGATAAGCGCGGCCATTTGCTCCCTAAGCTCTCCGTCGCCCCTCGCTCCGGATCGCTCGGGCTCCACGTTCGGCTCCTCCGGCATCGACCTTGTCTGCGGTCGTCCACGAGGTGCCATTGCTTCCTGAAAAGAAGCAACACACGTTAACTACTTGACTACATCACTCAACCATACCCAATCTGGCGAAAGCAAACATGCATTTGTTCTTGCCCCAAGCATTATGTCGTCGGCCGCCCGACACAAAACAATGAGTAGGAGACAAATGAAAATTAAACTTAGCCTCTAACCACATTAGAGACGTCCCAACTTAACCCAATCACATGCTTTTGCTAACTTTAATTCCACGTCGCTCACGTTTCCTAGATGCTTAAGGTCTTCCAATCCTAAGGGTCTCTAGGTCCATTCCTATTCTTTCACTATTGTCTCTGATACCACGATATCTGTCACGCCCAGGGACCGATACCAATTTGGGCCGGCCCGAGCACGTCAAACAGACGCCGAACGGACAGAGTTTTCCCTGTCCGCCCAAGACTCATCACATGTACAAATTCAAACAAGAAATGCACTAGCAGAAACATACACAAACGGCTTACACGAGGGTAAGCAATAGCCATTAGTGAAAGAAAGGAAAACTAAACATTTACAAGGACTATGATTCGTTTTTGATCATATACATTGCATCCATTTACATTCATGATTCCTTGTACTTCATTACACATTACATCATTTTTTTTTACATCACATCTACCTCAAATATGCTTTACATTCTTTTCTTTGCTTTATACATTAACATCTTAAATCATCAAATACAAAAGATGATCATAGGGTACTTTACTATAAAATGAAACCCAACTTTGGTGGCCTCTGACTAAGGCGCGATACCTTTACCTCGGTCGCTCGCCGGCTCGCTCGGTTCCGGCTCTGTGGAAATAGTGGGGTGAGAACTACAACGAAGTTCCCAGTGGGTTCGGCCTCAACATCACCGACTTTCCCACTAGGACTAACTCAGGCATAATAGAAAGGATAAGCAGAAATAGTAACCAATCTATAATATGATGCTAATATGCCTGAAAAAGTAGCAAGAAATATGCTCAACATTAAAAATATGCAGATTATGAAAGTTCTTTCATTCTTTACACATTACACTTTGTCATTGTTCTTTGCTCGTTGTTCTTTACTCTTTGTTCTTTAATCTCAAGGCTAACCCGGGGGTTTCGCCACATTAACTTGCTCCACATTAAGTCCATCATCGCAGGAACTCACCAGCTAGGACCGTCTTTCGGGTTTACTCCAACCCGTGATGCATAACTCCGGAGCGCATCGCCCGAGGGGGAGCGACCGCCCTCGAGCACGGAACTCATAGCAAGTATGATCGAATCCTTAACTCAAAGGATTATAAGTTCAATCTTGACTTTACACTAACTCTAGTGTTCATTACATCACTTTATGTTGCCACTCTAGCAATCATTGTTCTTTACATTTCTTTTACTCTGGGCTATCTTTAGCTTTCGCATTCTTTAACTTTACACGTTCTTTATTGCTCTCTTTGCTTTAGCTTTAGTCATCGTCATCATTCTTTACATCACTTTGATTCTTTGCTTCACACTAACTCTAGTGTCACTTTACTTTACATTATTAGATGCCACTCGATCTATGTCATAGTGTCACTCCGTTCTTTTGCCTCACTTGGGTACTCACATTTTCTCTCATGCATACATCTAGGGTTCTAACATTCATAGGGTCCTCGACCATCACATTAAGCAAGTTGTACTCACAATCATGCAATATCACATTTTTATCATCACTTACCCTAAAATGCATACAACAAGTATATAACATATGCTCAATTGAATGACACATTAGGCATAGAGAGAAGTTCAACGAGTTTGGAAGCACCACCCACTTCGTAGGTCTCTTTAGGTGCCCCGACGATTTTCTTAGGGTTCTAGGCTTCTCGGTTCGCTACCTGCGGCATAACGAAGCCATATTAGGCCATTTTGCCCATAACTTTACATTGGCTTTTCGTAACGTTAATCCGAGCGCACCAACGGGTCGGAAATACCCCCAATTAGGTTTTTGAAGGGTTAATTTCACTTAGGAATCCCCATGAGCAAAAGCCCCAATTTGGTGCCCTAGCTCCATTACATATACAAAACCTAGGGTTTGATCTCATTGGGAAGCAAAAGTAGCTTCAATATACTCTAAAGAGTTCATTTAAACCATTCCTAGCTCATTCCAAACCCTAGTTTGGATTTCACCATTAGAGGTGGCCAAAGCTCTCCTTCAAGCTTTACCTCCAACACCAAACCCATGGTCTTGATCTCAAAAGAAGCAAAAGAAAAGCTTCACATACTCTAAAAGCTCCTTAAAAACCATTTCTTGGTCATTTGGCTCTCATATTAGGGTTTTAGCATGATTAGGGTTGAAGCTTACCTCAAAGCTTTCCCTAACTTGCACTAGAGAGGAAGAAGATGAAGTGGCTTCACTCCAATGGCTTCTCCTCCACCTTCTTTTCCTTCTTTTCATTTGTCTTCTTCTTCTCCTTCTTTGTCTCTAGAGAGAGAAAGAGAGGAGAGAGTGTGAGAGGGAGTGGAATGAGAGAAAAGCCCTCATGTCCCTCATACATAACCATTGGGCTGCAAAAATGCTAATAAACCCCTCAACTTTCACTTAAATACACTGCCCGAACTGGGCTGTTCGCGCAGGCAGGGACCGGTCTCTCCTTCATGGACCGGTTCCTGAAGGTCGTCCCAGCACAGCCAGAGCTGTCGCGCGCGGTGCAACCGATCTCTCTTTGGGGGATCGGTCTCTCGGGGACCGGTCTCTCAGGCAGGGACCGGTTCCCGAGAGCTAATTTCTCAGGACTTAACCAATTTTTCGGCTGTCTCAAATCATACACGTTCGGGGACCGGTCTCTCCCACCAGGGACCGGTCCCCGAGAGCTCAAAGTCTGCAGTTTTGCAGAATTTGATCCTTCAGCTCTCGAAAACCTCCCGTAACTCACTTTTGATCATTTTAACACCTTCGTACTTTCCGAAGTGTACCATTCTCGCACTTTGGTCAATTTGACTAAAGTTCGATATTTATTTTTCGAATTTTCGGTATATTACACTTTCGAACTCTTCCGGAACGCTTTAGGGCTAAGGTTGCGGCAATCGAAACCGTTAAGCATCTGGATGAGATGAAAGTAGAGGAGTTAGTAGGTGCTTTACAAACGTACGAAATGACTTTTCCTACTAATCAATGTTCTTTCAAGTTTTCTTCTAAAAGTATAGGGATTGCACTGAAATCAACGAAGGAAGAAGACGTGGACTTGAAATCCGTTGGAGACATCTCAATCGCAAATTTTGAACATTAATTAGCGCTCTTAATGAAGAAGTTTCGTTGTAACTTCCGGAAGAACAACGCAAACAATGCTTCATCTTCGAAACACAAATTCTCTTCTAAAGATGCTTCGAGTTCTAGGTCGAAAGAAAAGAAACTTGCAAAATGTAACAATGTGAACTCTCGAAATCCGAGGGTTGCACCTCGTCTAGAATCGACTAAGGGTCAAATGGATAAGCTTTGGGAAAGCTAATGATGCACGAAACCCAAGAAGTGCATTGGAATGGAGTCCGCGAGAGCAAATAATGCAATCTTCATTTTTGGGCTGAGATTTGCTCTCGGGGATCGGTCCCTAGAGGTGAGAGACCGGTCCCATCGGCTGAAGGCTGTGGGGTTGCTGATGCAACCGGTCCTTGGCAGAGGAGGGTGTAACATACCAGATTTTGGTATAAAAATAAAAATAAATAAAAATAGTGTGAGAAACTATTTTTATTGGATTTATAGAAGTAAAACATAAGTCAGAAGTGACTTGTGCTGAAATCGGAATGAAAACAGAAGATCTAGAATTTTCTGTTGGAAACGGGACAGATAAATTAGCAGAAAATGCACAGTCTCAGAAAATTATGAAAATTGGAGGATAAGTCAGAAATATTTTTATGAGGCTAGATTTAAAGTTTCATATTTTTCTGACACCCGTAGAGTGAGAAATAAAATCCGACAACTATCTGATAGATTACAGTTCGGTACAGTTTTCGGTGACCAAATGGGGTCGAAACTGAAAACTTAAAATATATTCTTGCTCAGTACGTAAAACCAAACATGACTGTCAAGTTTGAGCTCAAACGGACACTCAGGGAGCTCCGGCGAAAGTTATCAGATTTCAAGCTGCCCGGGAGTGAATAGTGTCTTGGGGGTATTATAAAGAAGCTGTTGCTTCTTCTTCTCCTTCGGCCGCACACCACACATGCACATGACACACACACACACGCAAGGGAAGGGAGAGAGAGAAACCTCCATTTTCTCTCTCTAATTCTCTCCCAAAAGAGAGGGTTTTGGTGGAGAAGGAAGCTTGGAGGAAAGTCATCTTCTTCATCTTCCTCATTGGCCATTAGAGAGCAAGCTTTGAAGGTAAGCTTCAAACCCTTTAATGGCATTTCTCTCTAGTTTGGTTTTTAAGCTCTAAGAATGGGTTTAGAGGTATTCTAGCATGCTAATTAGAGGATTGATGCTTGAAATCAAGGCCCTAATGGTGGGTTTTTACCTAGTAGAAAACCTAGGGTTCAAAATGCTAGTTTTGTATATATAAGGGTTTGATCTCATTTGACCTTCCATAAACCTAATTGCTAGGTAACGAAACGCGTTGGCGAAGACGGTTCGGCAATCCGACGAGCCGTTACAAAGTTATTAAAGAAATGGACGTTTAGGCTTCGGGTCCGCCGGGAGGGCCGAGGCGACGTCGTAAAATCGTGGAAATGGATTTGAGGCATCATGGCACATAACCGAAGACCTATAATTTTCGGGGCTGTGAAGCGGAGCACGGTTGTGGTGCGGTTGCAGTATCGGGCTGTGCCGGATACGGGTGCCGCGGGCGGCCGATTGCAAGTGTCGACAAGCAATCGGCATGCGAAATGAGGTGGGTTGTGCTTACCGAAGCGACTAGGTCGCCCTTTATGTCTAAGAAATGAGATTTCATATTGATGCATGTTGACATATAATATGAAATGCTAGAGGAATGCATTTGACCTAATGTAAGAATGTGAAAAGAATGCATGTTAACATATTATAGAAATGCTAGATAAATGCATGTGATTAATGCTTTGAATGCATAAGATAAAGGGCATATGAATGTTAACATTATAAGAACATGATAAGATGAATGCATTGAGCAATGTTAAAGTTTACATGATAAGCATGCATGGGGATAATGCTAAGTAATGGTATGATAAGCATGATGTAGAAATAATAAATGCAAGCATGTGGCTAATGCTAAGATATACTTGATGATCATGTTGTAGAGATACTAATGTTAAGAAATGGAAATGTGCATATGGACAATCTATATACGTTAAATCGAGTGGCATTAAACCTAGAGTCATAGACATAGGTTGGACATGGAGGATATGAATCAAGTGCCAAAGAACATAGGTTGGACATCAAGTGGCATTAAACCTAGTGTATTGAATATAGGTTGAACAAGTATAGTGTGAACCTAGTGTCATGAACCTAGCAAACACTTGTGGCATTGAGCATATATATTTGTATCATTCATACATAATAGGGCTAAGTACATGTGAACCTTGGTTACTTTCAATGACATGTTTCTAACGTAGTTGAACATAGAGAAAGGTAGAACCATAATGGACATGTATGTTAGAACCCTATTATTGTGTGAATGTGAGAGTTGGACTTGGACATTAGTAAACAAAGGCGACATTGACAATAGAGACATTGATATGCATAGAGGATATAGTTGTTAAACATAGTTTAACCAAGAGTGGCATTGGACCAATTGACATAGAGTAGCATGATTAAATAGGTAGAAACCTATTGTGACATTGGCATTGTGACTAGTGGCTATGAATCCTCAAGTTGAGGATTGATCGATACTCACGATAAGTCTTGGCTTGAGGGAGGTAGCTCCCCCTCGGGCGGTGCGCTCCGGAGTTGGTCACCACTGGGCGTGGTAAAGTCCCCCCAGAAGACGGTCCCTAGGGAGGTTCGAGTCCCCCGTTATTAAGGGATTTTGGGTTGTGAGTCATTGGGGTTAACATGGTTAACCGGTAAGATTGGGTCAAAGCCAAGTGAATGTATAGCATTATGTGTTACGGGTTTGGTATCCCAGTTGAGAGGATTTAGGGCTGAGGTGTATGTGAGACGTCCATCACCTCGAGCCTAGTTTTGGTGCGGTATTCCGCAGTTGATTGACTCGAGACCGAGTCGGGTGGTTAGCTTGGCTAGGGTAGAGGAAAACCTTAGGAGCAAATAACCAATGATGTAAAGTGATAAGATGTATAAATTATGAAAAAGCTATGGATAGCATGATACAAAGTAAAATCATTTATTCTACTTGTATAGTTGCATGATTCGCATATAGCATGGCATTATTGCATTCGTGAGGCAAAGCATGGTTTTATTAGTTGCATAATAAATATATATATCTATCTGTTTATTGAACTAACTTGCAGTTGCCTCCCTTGGACCTATTGGTCGAGCTCTTCCCTTGGGTGGCCGTACCCACTGGGAACCATGAAGTTGGTTCTCACCCAACGTGGTTTTGGGGTGTTACAGGTTCGCACGTGAGCGGCGCGGTGGCGCGAGGCGAGGGCGTAGCTCCATAGTTAGCGCCCTACCACCGGGACCAGAGATAGCGGTACCCTGAGTCGGCCTTACTTAGAGTTGTAAAGAATGAAAAGAATCAAGTTGTAATAATCATGTTAAATCGGATTGTATTTGGAAGTTAAGTGAAAGTTAATGTAAGAACCAATTGAGAATTGTGATGTAAAATGCATGAATATGAATGAATGTAATAATATAGGATGTGTTATGTTGTTTGATGCCTTCCATTATGCAATCTTGATTGAAATGTGTTCCTGGTTGGAACTTCGCACATTGTATTGATTGCTATGCCTTGAACGTACAGGGGAGACTCTGTCCGTAGTACAGGGGAAATCCTGTCCGTTCGGCGATCTGTCGGCGGCGCCGCGACCCGGCCAAATAGGCGGGTGGTTGCGGGGCGTGACAACCGGTCCCAGCCTGCGACACCAGTGAGAAGAGCCAAAAAATCGGCTAAGTCCCAAGAGTTTAGCTCTCGGGAACCGGTCTCTCTGAGAGGAACCGGTATCCCGAGGACCGGTTTCTCAGGGAGGGACTGGTTCCCGAACGCATGCCCGCGGGGGGAGGCCCCGGGGACCGGTCCCTGGTCGAGGAGACCGGTCCCTCAGCGCGCAGAACGCCCAGTGAGGGCTGTGCAAGAGATGAATAGTGGAGGGGCTTATGTGCAAAATAGCCATATGAGGGGTTATTTGAGAGAGGCCTTTCTCTCTCTCTCTCTCTGTCTCACTCCCTCACACTCTCCCTCACTATCTCTCCCTCTCTCTCTCCGTCCGTAGCAGAGGAAAAGGAAAAGAGAAAGAAGGAAAGAAAAGGAAAAGAGAGAAGGAAAAAGAGAAAGAAGAAGATGGAGAGGAAGGAGAAGAAGATCTAGAAGGAGATCTTCACCCTCTCCTTCATCCTTCTTGAGCCATTGGAGCTCTCTCAAGAGGTAAGTTTCATGGCTTTTTGTAATAGTTCCTTGTAGATGGGTTTATAAACCCTAGAAATGGATTTAGAGGAACCCTAGCATGCCTCTAAGATGATTTCACCCATTTCATAGATCGATTTGGTGGTTTTGATATTGAGGGCATTCTAGGGCACCCATGGGGGTTTTTGTAAATAGATGAGTTTGATCTTATTTGACCCTTCGTAAACCTAATTGGTAGGTAACGAAACACGTTGGCGAAGTCGGTTCGGCAATCCGACAAGCCGTTGCGGAGATATTGAAGAAACGGGCGCTCGGAGCTTCATTTCCGCCTGGGAGGCCGAGGCGGCGTCCATAAATCGTGAAATCGGGTCCCGAGCACCGTAGCGGCATGGCGAAGATCGCTAGCACTTGAAACGGCGAAGCAGCGCACTCGTGGAAAGCAACTGTGAGATCGGGCCCAAACGGGCGCCGAGTGCCGAGTGCCGTGGGAGGCCGATTGCAAGTGTCGACGAGCAATCGGAAAAGCTAACTAAGGTGGGTTGTGCTTACCGAAGCGACTAGGTCGCCCTTTATGTCTTAGCAATGTATCTCCATGTTGATGCATGTGCATGTAGACAAGGACAAAAAATGCATGATGAATGATAATGCATAAAGTAAAGGCTAAGTAATGAACACATAGTAAGTAGCAAGCATGAAAGCATGACATGTAAATAATGCTAGCTAATGTAAAGAATGCATACTAATAGTAGTGCATAGATGAAAATGCTAAATAGAATGCATGATGATCAAAGATGCATAGAGTGAATGCCACGTAGAAGGCATGAGTTAATAACTCTAGTGTGAGTAGAGTTGATTGGACAACTAGGTTGTCAGGTAGATCGAGTGGCATCTAACCTAGTGTTAAAGAACATATGTTGAATAGTAAACCTAGAGTCGAACAATCTAGGTGTGTGGCATTGAGTCTAGTGTTAGTGAACCTAGGTCGAACTAGTAAACCTAGAAGTGGACATCTAGGCAAGGATGACATGAACCTAGCAAGTGTAACTAGGTTAAGTGACGTGGACATAGAACCTAGAGTCTTGGAACCTAGGTTGATGAGTATAGTGGTATACCCACTAGGGTGAGCTAGGTCGATGATATAGGGTTGGTTTATGAACCCTCGACCTGTGGAAAGTGGATTCCGGGATCCCAGGACTTTTGACGTCCCTGGTACAGGCTAGGGTGTTTGTGCGACGACTTCGCCGCCGAGCTTGGTACCGTGGGTAGATTGGGCGTGACCATGTGGAGATCACCGCCCGGGGCTTGAACCATTGCCGTGGCATTTGTGCGACGATTTCGCCGCCAGGATGGTTAAGCCATTTAAGGATCAGACCGCCAGAGCAGACTGAATCCATGCTGGGTAAGTACGACGCGGGAGCCTCCAGGTGGCTGAGTCTGACATGTACCCTTGTTGGGTGCGGTGCGATCCGTTCGCCGCTAGACGGCGTGTCAGGACTCGAGCTCACACTGGGTAAGAGCAACGCGATCGCCGCCAAATAGTCAAGTCGTACGACTTGAGTCGGGCCTAGCGTGTGCGACGACTTCGTCGCTAGGGGGCTGAGAGCGGTAGGCTGATGAGCAGCCGGTGCGCGGGCTATCCGCGGATGATTGACTCGAAGCCGAGTCGGGTGGTTAGCTTCGATAGGGTAGAGGAACCCTTATGAGCTAAAGATAGAGCCTTGAGCTAAGGTAATAGAGACCTTAGGAGCCAGGGGACTCGAGTGTGAACCTAAGGTAGTAGAAACCTTAGAGTAAAGTTATGAGCTAAGAGTAGCCAAGTAAATGTAGAATCTAATGATCTACTAGTTGTTGCATAGAATTGCATGATTTTCATATCGCATATCGTGAGGCATGGCATGTATTTCAATTGAATATATATCTGTTGTATATTGTTGAACTAACATGTTGCAGTGCCTCCTCGGACCTATCGGTCAAGCTTTTTCCTTGGGTGGCCGTACCCACTGGGAACCATAGAGTTGGTTCTCACCCCACGTGGTTTTGGGGTGTTTTCAGGTTGTACTTGTGCAGCGCGGTGGCGCGAGGCGAGGGCGTAGCTCAGTAGATAGCGCCCTACCACAGAGACCGAGGTAGCAGTACCCTGAGGCAGTCTAGTTTAGGAGACTAGAAGGCTAGATTCAAGATGTATCAAACTTGTAAATTAAATGATGTAATAATTAGATTGTAATTTGGAAGTAAAATGTAACTGAGTTGTACTAAGTGAATGCTTGTAATAGCTATTAGTTTTAAGTATTTGATACTTCCTTATGCAATCTGGATTGATATCCGTTCCTACTTGGAACATTCGTTGATTGTTTGGATTGCGACGCCTTGAACGTACAGGGGAGACTCTGTCCGCGTACAGGGAAAACCCCGGTCCGTTCGGCGGTCTGTCGTTGGCGCCGCGACCCTGTCCAAATTGGCGGTTGGTTGCGGGGCGTGACACAAAACCTTTTAAAGAAAAAGATTTTTCAAAGAGGAAATCCAATGTTTCAAATACAAAAGCTACGACCATATTTCCACGGATTGTCCCACTAAAAAGCCACACAAAAAGAAGGCTTTGCAAGCGAGGACTTGGGATGATTCTACCTCTGATGAGTTGATCTCAAGTGACGAAGAAAAGAATGATGAAATAGCTTTATTTACTATTGCTTCTTTACCTTCGTCTACTGTTGCCTGTTTATCATCTATTATTCCTGACTCTAGTGTTTCTCCTTTTTTGCATGGGACGTCGAGCGATGATGGCGAATGTGAGGAGGAGTCAGACGACGAGGATTTAGCCGCCGCGTACAATCAACTTCTTATCGAATCAAAGAAGATGGCTAAGCATAATAAGAAGTTGAAGAATAGATTGTTAGAACTTGAAGATGAGAACAAATATTTGAAGATCACAAACAAAGCTCTCGAGGAGGAAAGGGAATCGATTTTGAAAAACAATTCGGTCCTCCAAGAGAAGCTCGACCAATCGGTGTTAACGATCAAATCACACCAAGAAAAGGTTGGTTTTCTAGAGCATCAATTCAAAGAAATTGTATCATATGCTCGGATTGGGTCAAACGAACAAGCTTGGTCTTAGATACGAAAGGACTTATGTTGAGAAGGATCAAAGTGTAAAACATAAAATCTCAACATCTTTAAAGGAGAAGGTTTGCCATAGATGTGATAGCAAAGGATACATCAAGAAGAATTGCCCGAAGAAGAATAAGAAGAATCAACTGGCAACTTCTAAACATCTATTGGCATCATCCAACACTCGACTTCCCCCACGGATTCAAAAGCAACATCAATCTAGTCGGGTACCTCAAATCAAACGAAAATCAAAGCCACAACATCAAGCTCAACCGAAGCCACATGCAACAAGAAGACCAGTGGTGGATCAAAAATCAAAACAAATCATGTCTAACGTCGACAAGCCAAGACAACCCACCATATGACAAGTTTGGATCCGGAAAGGTGATATCTTTCCATGTCTTACGTCTTAGTTTGTTTTTGATTTGTGTAATGCTTGAATGGTGCTCATTGCATATTTTTTTTCTTTTCATTACATGTTTGAATGGTCTTGATACTTGAAATTTGTTTTTGAAATCTTTTCGAGAAAGATGATTGGGAATTAAATTTCGAAAACTTTCAAGAAAGGTGATGTTTTGAAATCATTGATTTGGAAAAATTAAACTTTCAAAGTGCCTTAACCATCTCAAATTCACATTCATCTTNTTGATTTGGAAAAATTAAACTTTCAAAGTGCCTTAACCATCTCAAATTCACATTCATCTTGAGTTAAATTCATATTAATTATCGATTTTACTCCACTCTTATTATTTTGACGATAATTTATTATAGGATTTCTTAACACATATATTCATCAAATTTATGGAATCAAATTTGATCTCTTGGCGATTAATCTATCTTGTTTATGTGTGTTAAATATGATGAATGGTTATTCGCTCATAGACTAAAGTTTGTCAACTTTTCTTTCAAATGCGAGATTGCCTAATTTATGGGGAGTTTAAATTATTAAAAAAAAATAATACAAAAGAAAAAAAATACTCCTATGTTTAAAAGATGTGGAAAGAGTTATATCCGAAAGGAGTGTGAAAGCTACTACCACATGTAGGAAAGAGCTACCACCCTGGTCGTCCGGTAAGTGTGTGAAGCTACCACATAGAAATTGATTGAATCGCCGAAAATGTTGAAAAATAGTGAATATTTTAGAGTTTTCAGAGTTATAAGGTGGTAGAATAAAAAGATGCTCAAAGAGCCACCCTCGGTAATTTTTTTGGCTAAATCTCAATTTTGAACGTTTTGCGACAAACTGGTGTCAATTTTGACGAATTTCTATAAATCGTATTTCATGAACTATTACATCTTGAAGATTTTGAACCAATAGATTCTTTTTGATGACTTAATTTTGAAGTTTAGATGAATTAAGAAATCATGTAATATTTTATATTCATCATAATGAGTGTGGAGTACAATCTTCAATTTTTGTGAAATTAACTTAATTTGAATCAATTTGATATAAAAAATTTGATTTTCCGGCACTAGGTACTAGTACTAGGTATCGGGTATCGATACGAGCCCAACCGGTACTGTGCAACCCAAGAGTTTAAAAAAATAGTTTTTTATACGGGGTACCGGTACGCGGGTTCGAGTATCAGTACCAGCTCTGCGGAATTCTTTTTAAATATCGGTATAACTTTTATTTTTCCCACAATACTTCATCAAAACTCCTCCTTTCTCTCTCTAAAAATTTCCTAGCATCATTCTCGTCCAGATCTACAACATTTTTGTAAGGTACCGAACTTTTAAAATTATGAAGTTGCGGTGTATATTGGTTGGAGAGCCGTTGGAATGGTTCCGGTGAAGTTTGGGTGCATTCGGGCGTTTCGGTGCGCGCCGGGCGCAAGAACGGAACCCGAAGGGCTATGTTGGAACGTGAACTAAATCTGGCATTAGCGTGAATAAAAAGATGATGTAATTACGCTCCAAAACATATTTTGAGGGTCTCGGTTCGATTTGAAATGAATCGGAGACCAAACGAGCGAAAACGAGCAAAAACGGACGAAAGCTGAAATTTGGCTAAGTCTGGGCTGGAGGACCTACGGGGTCCGGTCCCTCATGCAAGGACCGGTCCTCTAGGGTCCGGTCCCTCATGCAAGGACCGGTCCCCGTACCCGAAAATGCCCAGTTTCGAGCTGTGGCATAACTTGCATTGTTGAGGGGGTTTCTTGCAATTTTGCATTGGTGGAGGCTATGTAAGGGTGGAATGAGATATTTCTCTCATTCCTTTCAAGCCTAACACCTAATTAGCTCTCCCTCTCTCTCTCTAAACTCTCTTTCTCTCTCTCTTGAAGGTGGGAAGAAGGAGAAGGAGATGGTGGAGAAGGAAGCTTGAAGGGAGGATTTCATTTTCTTCACCTTCCTTTGCTTTGGAGAAGCTTGTAGAGGTAAACTTCTTAGACCTCTAATGGTAAATCTTTAATAGTTAGTTTAAATACCCTATAAATGGATTTAGATGAATCCTAGGATGCTAAATAGATGTTAATTTCTTAAATCTAGAGTCCAAATGGTGGATTTTTGCAATAGTGAGCATCTAGGGTTCATAATGGGGGTTTTACTATATGTTGGGGTTTGATCTAAATTAACCCTAGAGAAACCTAATTGCTAGGTACACGAATGTGTTGGCGGAGTCAGTTCGGCGATTCGTCGAGCCTACGCGAAGTTATAGGGAAAACGGACTGTTAGAGCTTCGTTTCGGCCTGGAAGGCCGAGGCGACGTCCAAAAATTACAAAGACGGATCCGGAGCACCGTGGCGGCTAGCTGTAGACCTTAAATTTTCGTATTGCGGATTGGTGGTTGTTCGGTGGCCGAGTGTGAGTTCGAGCCGAACCGGGCGGAGGGTGCCGCGGGCGGCTGATTGCAAGTGACTAGAAGCAATCGGAACGCGATAATAGGTGGGTTGTGCTTACCGAAGCGACTAGGTCGCCTCTAAGTCAAAGTGAACTGTGAAATTCTCGTTGATGCATATGTATGTGCAGGTTGGCATTGTAATGTGCTAGGTGAAAGATAATGCATGTAAACTTAATTGATAGGTTTAGGG
The DNA here is from genome assembly GCF_001540865.1 of Ananas comosus. Taxonomy (NCBI): domain Eukaryota; kingdom Viridiplantae; phylum Streptophyta; class Magnoliopsida; order Poales; family Bromeliaceae; genus Ananas; species Ananas comosus. Next base: position 4,969,129 of record NC_033644.1, on the reverse strand, counting down.
AATTATGCATGTGAACCTAATTGCTAAATGGAAACATAGGTATGCTAGCATCATGTAAATACTTGCTTGTTGATAATTGCATATAAATATTATGTACGCTAGTTGATAGTTGCATGTTGATGCATTAGAAATGCATGCTAGTTGATAATGGCGAATGGCTATGTTGAAATATATGCTAGATGTTATTTGCATATGACATGTTAACCTACATGCTAGAAGAGAGCATAGTGACATAATGAGAAAAGGCTAAGTCTAGGGTAATTGGAGTACTGTGGATACACCTACTTGCAAGTTTATCAGGGACCATCAAAGTATAGGTGGGTTTGACCTAACTAGAGCAAGTGAAGCTCCCCTATGTTCTATATGATACTATAGAATTGGTACATGGGTGTACTTTTGTGATTGTGTGATTGACAAAGGACTTGGAGCATGTCACCATAATGTTTGTTATATTTGAAATGAAACCTCTATAAAGTAGAGAACACTTATGCATAAAAGTATTAATGTTTACGTTTAGTTCAGTTAAATAATTAATGAACAATCGATTATGCTCTTATAAAGTAGAGAATAATGACATTCCTTGTGACTATCTTGATAGTACCATGATAGTGGAAAGTATCTAATGCCATATGTAAATTAGTATTACTTTCATGTGCTTACTAATCTAATGGATACTAGTACTTCATCATGTTGAGATTCCGATCAATGAATCGAGAACGAGAACATTACACGTGATGACATGATAATTGGGAAGGATTAAATTATGGATTATGCTTGCTTGCCATTGTGCTCATTCGCACATACTTGTGAGAGTCGCTCCCCACAAGTCGGCACTCCGGAGTTGGCCTACGCGACAGATTGCTCGCCCGTGTGGGATTGGGTGCCGAAATGGATTGCCGTGGGAAGTGCATACTACCACAGGGCCATTAGGCGAGGCGCAAGCTGGACTACCTTATATAGGTCCTTATGAACTGAACTAAGTTGTTAAAGGATGGTAATAAATAATTACTATGATACAATGTACAGCTGTGTTTGATACGACATGTTTATGCCATAAGTAATTACTTTACTTGTTTCTACTCAATTGACATAGTTGACGGCATCATATATGTTCATTGTTATTTATTGTTGACTTATCTATTATGCAATAAATGTTCTTACATTTCTAATAGTACATCTTGAGCCTAGTGGTGTAATTCGTCGAGGCTGGCGGCTTACCCACTGGGAACTATTATTTAATAGTTCTCACACCTTTTTTATTATTGTTTTTACAGAGCCACCTACAGGAGAGACTAGGGATCGTGGCAAGGGAGTCTCGTCTAGCTAGATCTAGCTTGGAGCGTGACTAGGTGATCACCTTACTACTCGGGCTACGGTCGAGGGTGATGTCCTCGTGTATAGAGAGACTACCGTTGTACATATATTTTATATATACTTGAGGTGTTTATGTGGTTTTGACCAGGGATTACAGTTTTGACGTTTTTCTGTGATGTTGAGATTTTGGGTTACTTACTTATTATTTTCTGATAGTCTTATTATCAACTTATACTTTGCTCTGATATCAGGTTAGAATTCTTCAATGTTTTCCTCCTTTCGACATGGTTTTCTTGTAGACGCCTTATATACTGCAGGTATATGGCGAGTCTGTGCATGTATCGGGTATGCTTTCGCTGAAACCCGGGACGTGACATTACCATCCCGAATAACAGACCGTGAGTTTGATCTATCCTCTCCACATGAGGATACCCTACGAATTAGGGCCAACATTTCTCTCGGAACTCACCTATTCCGACTTTCATGCATAGTTACTTAGCTCTACTAAGTTCATTATTCACGAGTCATTTTCTAGGGAATCCACCTATCCCTAAGTTCATGAACCTCTAGTGTCAAATACACTACATAATGCTACTCGTTCTGTTCTTTAAACATTTAGATGCCACTCTCTATATCACTAAATAACCATCGAGTTCATCTCTTTCCTTTAGCACTGTAGGATCCATGTTCCGATCCAATCCTTACCTATCCATTTCACCAAGTATTCCATGTACACTAGGTTAACATTTAGAAGCATAAGGAAAAGGTACTACAATACAATCCTACAATGAACATGCAAGAGATGAAAATCATGTATTTCTAAGACATAGAAAAGAGTTTGGTTGCTTCGGGATGACACCCCCCACCTTTTGGGGGTACGAACGTTCTAGAACCGCTTCCCAACGAACGTTACGACGAGGTCTCGGCCTCCTTGGTCCAAAACGACGCTCAATCGGCTATATTTCGCCGATAGCTTTTCACCCGCTCGACGAATCGAAAATCCGACTTCGCCCCCGCATTTAGACACCTATCAATTAGGTTTACAAGCTACTAAATAAGATCAATCTCATCATTTATCAAAAACCCCCATTTTGGGTGCCCTAGGATTCACATCTTGCAATTTGCACCATGAAACCCTAGCCTCAAACTCTAATCCACCATTAATGGTGCTAGAAGTCCATTTGACCTTATTTCAAAAGCCAAAAATCCAAAAACCCTAAGTTCTACCATGAGGGTTCAAGAGCTTACCTCTAGGTTAGCTCAAATGGAGAGGAGAGGAAGAGGAAGATGCTCCAAGCCTTCTCTAGCTTGATCTCCTCCTTCTTCTTCTTCTCTTTTCTTTCTTCTTCTTCTCTTTTCTTTCTTCTCTTCCAAGAGAGAGAGAGGGGGAGCTAAGAGAGAGAGAGTGAAAGTGAGGGTGAGAGAGAGAAGAGGGCTCAACCTCTCTATATCCCTCTAACTAATGGCATTTTTGCAAAAAAAAACCCCTTCACTTTACTTCTCTTAAGTCACTTTGCCAGGGCAGATTTCGCACGTAGGGACTGGTCCCTGGTCGGGAGGACCGGTCCTCGGTCAGGAGGACCGGTCCCCTAGGACCTTCCCAATTTTTACGGGTACGGGAACTGGTCCCTGCCCGAGAGACCGGACCTGTAACATACCACATCCCTCGTAAATCGTGCCGAGTTCCGTCAAAATGAGCGGAACGCGGAATTGAACAAGTTGGAGTGGACCCTAAGCACATTAGAGTCCATAAGTGAAGCTAGAAGGGACCCGAGAGAGTAATCTGAAAATCTGGCTAAGTCCCAGATTTTGTGCTCTCGGGGACCGGTCCCTGAAGGAGAGACCGGTCCCCGTACGCGTAGCCTGCCAGGAAGTCGTGAGGCAACCGGTTCCTGGTGGTGAGACCGGTCCTCGGGAGATCGGTCCCTGACGGGCAGACCGGTCCCTCGCTGCGCAACAGCTGAGAGACTCGAAAATTTGGCTAAGTCCTGGAAAACCCCCGTTCGGGAACCGGTCCCTGGTCGGGGAGACCGGTCCCCGAAAGCGAAAAATGCCTAGTCTGGGCAGTTCGAGAGGAAACAAGTGGAGGGGCTTAAGTGCAATTGTTACAACACTATATATGATTCACCCCTCTCTTTCACAGCCATTTTCACCCTTCTCTCCCATTTTCCCTCTTTCTCTCTCTAGAACTCTTGCTCTAGGGCTTGGAGAAGAAGAAGAAGAAGTGAAGAGGAGGAGGATTTGGAGGCTTTGGAGGGTTCTACAAGCTCTCCTACAAGAAGGACTTGGAGGAGCTTGGGCTAAGGTGAGTTTTTGGTAGAAATGAGCCTAGGGTTTGGATTTTGGCTTAGGGATTTGGAGCTTTGTGCTCCTTAGAGGCTTTAGGGGCTCTTTTGAGCCATGAATACCATGGTACCCATGAGAGCTCAAGGTGCTCTCATGGTGAATCCTTGGAAGTGGTGTTTGGAGCCCTAGGGTTGGAACCAAAGGTCTAGAAACCTTACTAGAGTGCTTCTTAGATGATTCTAAGCTATCGTTTGCTTAGGATTGGGATCGATTCATGGGAAAACCCTAAATGACAATATTAGGGCTTGGATTTGGGGCTTTTGCCCTAGGATTTTTCGGGGACAAATTGACCCCGTAGAAACCTAATTGGGGGTGTCCTAAACGCGTGGGACAACTTCGTTTAACATTGCGAAAATGATAGAGTATAGTTCATGTACAAAAAGGCCTAATATGGCACTATTTTGATTATAGGGCGCGGAATCGGCTTTCGTAAAGTGCGGGAGCCTTCATAATCTACACCCACACAACCAATAGAGGTGGGGGGTGCACGCCGGAATCGTTGGATTCCCTTCTATGTCTGTTTTCTCTATTCTTGAGCATATATGTTTTATATATACCCATTCATGCATAGTAGGGTAGTTACATGTGGAACTTGGTTTGACTTCATTTATATGCTTCTAACGTAGTTGAACATAGAGAATGATAGAACCAAAATGGACATGTGTGATTGGACCCTCAAGTTGTGTGAATGTGAGAATGGACTTGGACAATAGAAAACAAGGGTGACATTGACATAGAAACAAGATTTGCATTGAGAGATGAACCGTTAAATATAGTTTAACCCATTTTGACATCGTCAAAGGTAAAGCCTTGAGAGTGGCAAGAATGAATAGGTAGAGACCTATCGTGACATTGGCATTGTGACTAGTGGCTATGAGTCCTCAAGTTGAGGATTAGATCGATACTCACATTTCGTCTTGGCTTGAGGGAGGTCGCTCCCCCTCGAGCGGTGCGCTCCGGAGTTGGTCACCACTGGGCGTGGTAAAGTCCCACCAGTTGACGGTCCCTAGGGAGGTTCGAGTCCCCCGTTATTAAGGGATTTTGGGTTGTGAGTTATTGGGGTTAACAGAGTTAACCGGTAAGATTGGGTAAGAGCCAAAGTTTGATTATGATTGGAGCATGCATGCATTTCCATTATCGCATTGAAATTATATATCTACTGACTTCTTTCTTGCAGGCATAGTATTAGTTGCATTAGTAGTGGTTACTTTTCCTCCTTTGAAATACTTATGCCTGGATGGACCTAGTGGGTAAGTCGGCGAGGTCGGATGCCGAGCCCACTGGGAACTTCGTTGTAGTTCTCACACCACTAACCCTACAGGTCCTAGCACGAGCGGGGCGGCGGAGGACCGAGGCAAGGGTTTGGCGCCGTAGGTAGCGGCCACCGGGGACTTTATGCATTTTGTAGTCATTCCCTTTTGTTATACATGTATCAACTTTATTTTGTTGATTTAGGAATGAAAAGTGTAAACAATCATGTATTTGGTGGATGACTAAATGTAAAAGATATGATGGTTGAATGGAATGTAATAGCTTTGTTTACTTGAATTTGGTTTAAATGAAATCAAATATCATGTGTGATGTATATTTAGCTTAGAGCTTTCGCTTCCGTTGTTGCTTGCCCTCGTGCAAGCCTTGTATTATATATGCAATTCTCTTGTTGATTGCCTATTTATACATGTTGTTAGAGCCTTGGGCGGACAGGGGAGGCTCTGTCCGTTCGGCGTCTGTTGACGTGACCCGAACCCGACCAAATTGGCGGGGATTGGGGCGTGACAGATATAATGGTATCAGAGAGAAGTTGAAAGCAAAAGTCTAGGAATGACCTAGCAACCATAGGTTTGGAGACCCTAAGGACTTAGAAAAACGCTTGACGTGGACCTGGGTTATGCGAAAGCGAGTGATTGGGTTGATGGTAACACTTCTCTAGAAGGAAGTAGAGATGGACTAGGAGGCTTAATTGTTGTCTACTTGAGGGACCTTGTGGGGCGGCTGACCACATAACACCGAAAGTGGAAATAATTAGGCTTGTGCTTTCGCTTAATTGGGTAGCTACTTGGAACGTGTAGGAGTCACGTGTGACGAGTGCTAATGGGTGTGCGTTGCGCTGCAGGACGCGATGGCACCACCAAGGAGAGTTACGAGGTCCACACCGACGGAGCCTCGGGAGGAGCCCGGGCAGTCGGGGTCGGACGACGTGCGTGAGCTGCGAGCCCAGGTAGCGGCATTGGCTGGGGCTATGCGGCTTCAAGGGGAGCATATCGGGCAGCTCCATGAGATGATGGCACAACAGGCAGCGGCGGCATCTGTGCCGAGGGATCCGCCTGCACCGGCTGCTCCTGTAGCACCATCTCCTGCGGTGGCGGCAGCGCCAGTGACGGCTCTTCCTCCGGCGGCATCGGGTTCATCGGCTCCCATTTTCGATGTACTTGAGGCCGAGCAGGAGCGAACAATTGCGGCACTGACGGCATTCAAGCGATTTAACCCTCCAACCTTCAATGGTGACTTGAAGGATCCGTGGACGACGGAGAGTTGGCTCGCCGCGATGGAGGCCTTGTTCGAGGACATCTACACCCTCGAGAAGGATAAAGTTCATTTGGCGGCTCATTGTTTTGATGGGTCGGCTCGGTTGTGGTGGAATCAAGCGAGAAAAAGTCGCTCGCTAGGACACGCTTATATTCCTTGGGAGGCGTTTCGGGAGATGCTGCTTATGGAGTATTTCCCCGAGAGTGACAAAAGGAAAATCAAGGAGGAATTCCGAAAGCTGAGGCAAGGAAGCCGATCAGTGAGGGAGTACGAGAGGGAGTTTACGCACATGGTTAACTGTGTGCCGGACTTGGTCCATGGAAATAGGGACCGAGCGGAGGTATTTGAGCGCGGGTTGCGACCCGAGATTTTCAAGGTCATTCATGCATTCCGCTTGAAGACCTATGAGGAGGTTCTTGACCGCGCGCTTTGGGTGGAGCGCGGAAATGCCATTGCGCGGGACGAGCGCGAGGCATTTGAGAAGGATAAGGAAAGGGATAAGACTAAGAAGCGACCTGCTGGTGGGTCGGCGGGGCAATCGAGTTCTAAGCGACCCCCGCGACCACAACGATCACAATGGCGGGGAGGTAGGAGTCAGACACGGGGTCAGATTACCTACCCGTGTGTGATATGCGGCGGGGAGCATAGAGCCACCAGCTGCCCACAGCGGGAGGGGCGGTGTTACCAATGTGGCCAACCGGGGCACATGAGTCGAGAGTGCCCGGGCGGCGTATCCCCAGCTCCGTCATCAGCCTCAGTACAGTACACGCAGCGACAGTTGGCGGGACTGCCACCCGCAACATCTGCTGGACGATCGACGGCGTCACGTCAGCCGGAGGCTTCTCGAGCACCTAGTGGGCGGGTTTTTGCCACTCAGGTGGAGGAGCCACCAATCATCGTTCCCGACGACGTCGTGGCAGGTATTATTCTGATCAGAGGCACTAGGGCTAGAGCTATATTCGATACGGGTGCATCTCATTCATTCATATTAGCATCATTCGCACAAGCTCATGATATAGAGATCACTCATAACGAGGAGTATTGGTCGGTGAACACTCCTGAACACTCGATCGACGTTTACGATGAGTGTTTGGACTGCCCAGTGCAAATAGGCGATTGGATTATGCCGATCGACCTTCTAGTGTTGAAGGAAATGTGGGGATTCGAGGTAATCTTGGGGATCAATTGGCTCTCCAAGTATTACGCGGTTATAGATTGTGAAAGAAGGGTGATCACGTTCCGTGAGCCCAACCAAGAGGAGTTTACCTACCGGGCGTGCAAGGGTAAACGCTTTGCAGCCACTGTGTCGACGGTAAGGGCGAAAAGGATGATCAAGGGCGGTTGTAAGGCCTACTTGGCGACCATCGTAGACTCTCGAAAAGAGTACTCGGAATTGGAGAATATTCGAGTTGTGCGGGAGTATCCGGATGTATTCCCAGCGGAGTTACCGGGATTGCCCCCAGATCGGGAAGTCGAGTTCGTGATTGACTTGATTCCCGGGGCGGCGCCAATTTCGAAGGCTCCGTACAGAATGGCACCGGTGGAGTTGAAAGAGTTGAAAGCTCAGTTACAAGACTTGCTCGACAAGGGCTTCGTACGGCCGAGCGTGTCCCCGTGGGGAGCTCCGGTGCTATTTGTTAAGAAAAAGGACGGCACACTTCGACTCTGCGTTGATTATCGCGAGTTGAACAAAGTGACGATCAAGAACAAATACCCGTTGCCAAGAATTGATGACCTGTTCGATCAGTTGCAAGGGTCAAAAGTGTACTCGAAGATTGATCTACAGTCGGGGTATCATCAGTTGAAGATACGGCCCAAAGATGTGCACAAAACGGCGTACCGTACGCGGTATGGCCATTATGAGTTCACGGTAATGCCGTTTGGGCTTACTAATGCCCCAGCAGCATTCATGGACTTGATGAATAGAGTCTTCCGTCCGCTATTGGACCGGTGCGTCGTGGTATTCATTGACGACGTATTGGTGTATTCTCGGACCGAAGAGGAACACGAGGAGCATTTAAGGCTCGTGTTGGACATACTCCGGAAGGAAAAGCTTTACGCAAAATTAAAGAAGTGCGAGTTTTGGCTTTCGGAGGTTACTTTCTTGGGCCACGTGGTATCCGGAGATGGCATTTCGGTGGACCCAAAGAAAGTTGAGGCGGTTAAAGATTGGCCTCGCCCGACAAGTGTAGCGGAGATTCGTAGCTTCCTTGGACTTGCGGGCTATTACCGGCGGTTCGTGGAGGGATTTGCTAAGATAACAACTCCATTAACACGCCTTACGCACAAAGGGGTGAAGTTTGTTTGGAGCCCCGAGTGTGAGCGGAGCTTTGAAGAGCTAAAGACAAGATTGACATCTACTCCGGTGCTTGCTTTGCCGACGCCGGGAGAAAGTTATGTCGTATACAGTGATGCCTCATACATCGGTCTCGGGTGTGTCTTGATGCAAAACGGCCGAGTCATAGCTTATGCTTCGCGCCAACTGAAGAATTATGAAAAGAACTACCCGACCCACGACCTTGAGCTAGCGGCGGTCATATTCGCGCTAAAACTGTGGAGGCATTACTTATATGGGGAACATTGTGAGATCTACACCGATCATAAGAGTCTCAAATATTTGTTCACCCAGAAGGAGCTAAACTTGCGACAGCGGCGGTGGTTAGAGTTGCTTAAAGATTACGACATCACGATTCTCTACTACCCCGGGAAAGCTAACGTCATAGCCGATGCTCTAAGTAGAAAGTCGGCGGAAAATTTGGCGGCGGAGATTACGCCTCAACCGGCATTGCAAAAGGAGATGCAACGGTTCGGACTAGAAGTTGTGGCGCCGGGAGTACCGGCAACGCTCGCCACCTTGGTCGTGGAACCAACCTTATTGGAAAAAATTAAGGAATTACAATCATCGGATGAGTTTCTCCAAAAGGTGCGGGGCAAAGTTGAAAGCTGTAGTGCCGATGGTTTTGGCATTGGAACCGATGGCGCACTACGATATCGGGGTCGTTGGTGCGTGCCCAAGGACGACGATCTTCGGAGGGCGATTATGCGAGAAGCGCATCAATCTCCTTATAGCATCCACCCGGGCGGCACCAAAATGTATCAAGATTTGAAATTGCATTATTGGTGGCCGGGCATGAAGAGGGATATAGGGGAGTTCGTGGCGCAATGCCTCACATGCCAACAAGTGAAGGCGGAGCGTCGATAGAGATAAGATATCTACACTATGCCAGTATTGAAAAACTAAATTAATTTCGACTCATTTGACTGGATAAAAAATCTCAAAATTTGACAATTTAATGCCATCTGTTGTCTTGGTGTGTTTAAACGTGTAAAACATCAAATTCGATGTTTCTGATCACCATTACAGTATATATATCGATCTCAACAGCAGTATAATCATTTATTTTACTGAGATTTTATTTTCTTTCAATTTCTTTAGACCTACCTTTTTTAATTATGGCACTTCCGTACTTCCGGTAAAATGATACGAAATTATGAATTAATTTCTAAATACTTTAATCATGAGATCAAGCTACGAGCCCGACTCATCTTGCGTCGTGTCGCGATTTGGAAGCCTGCATCACGAAAACAACCTTGTAGCACGAACTCTTCCGCTACCGATAGTTAGTACCTATTCCATATATATATTATATCATTATATATATATAAGTATTGATACAGTCTGGAATATCTAAAATACTAGTAAACGTCTTTTTAATTTCTAATCGAATTTTTAACCTCTGGATCAATTAAATTATAGGCAGGCATGATATTATCGGTTAGAGTGAATGGTCCCCTACTCTCTGTTGGAGTGTCTCTCCGGCCCGGTATATTATTTATTCAATGTAGAAATAATGAAAAAGTTATCCACATTAGGCAAAAAACTGATACAACTATGGAATTGTTGCTACTCATAAGCCTCCCAGATCCAACTCTCTTATAAATATTCATATTATCTACTATTATGTAAACATATATATTATGGGCCATTAGGCTATATATTCTAAGATAAGTAATGAGCCCCATTACTCATTCTAAACAGTGTTTTTCAATGATGGCTCACAGAATCGATCGATCACTCCTTTAAATATGATCTATAAATATTGAAACTTTCTACGAAATTAAACTTTTGTAAATTTTGAAATCATCAATATATCTTCACAGTGCCATCAAATTCATCAGTAGCATCAGATTTTGAGCGTTTTTCCTCCTTTAACCAGCGTAAATGATATCCAAAAACTAATGAATTTTTGGTTAAAAAATTTTTTAAACCTATTTAACCAAGATCTATACTCTTGGATCTTTGATTACATACAAACTTCTGACTCTGATTCATTTTTTAAAGAATATCATCTTCAGTCTCCGTCATTTTGTGTCCGACCTCCGAGATACTAAGACAATATTGAAAATATAAAAATTCGATTTCCTAAAACGATCTTTTTTTCAATGTGGATAGATCATGTTCATGCGGTGCCGATCGTCGATTTGGAGCCCATCATCGAAAAAAATGGGTGCAACCGAGCCCGTTTCTATCGATAGTATGCCACGCTCACTACCTCTCCTCTGCCGGCGGGGCATCGCCCCGTCTTCCGTCGTCTTGTCTCTCTCGTCTATATACAATAGTATTATATATAGTAAATATATATATATAGTATCTTGAACTAGCTGGAAACTATCATATAGCACCAATGACTATTGATGCTATTAGCTTTAGGCCCTTCGATATTGAAGAAATGGTGTTAGGTATGATTGGCCCCTAAGTGAGTGATTGTTGGTTAATAGCTAATATATCTAACGGATAAAAATAATCGAAAGGTAAATCAACGATGGAAAACTCATAGCACCAAATCCTGTGCTATAAATAGTATTCAGCGACTCTATTTATTTTTAATATATAAGTATTTATTCATATAGAAATATATTAAATATATATTTTATTTTATAAGCATAATATAATTTGCTAATTTGTTTACTTTAAATTAGCTATTTGCAACTCTTATTCTTATATTCCAAAATTATAATATTTATGCTATAGCAATAAAATCTTTAGAAAAAAAATTTAAATTAATAGACGAATTAATTCCCGAATTTAATTGGTGAACGTATAATTCCGTAAACTCATGTATCCAAATAAGCTAATCTGTTTTTAACGCATATTTTTCAAATCGAATTTAAAATTAAAAAAAATTATCCCGAATTATACCCGTATCTGAATTTTGCTAGAAATCCGAATTAACTAACATGAGCTTAAGATGAGAGAACGTAAATGCCTCTGGCATTGGTCCCGTAAATACCGAGATGCCACTGGTACTAATCTCGAAAAAACAAGCTTTGCTCACGTACGTTTCCTCCGGCCTTCAGCCAAATTATATTATGCTATTAACTATTTACATGAACGTGTCCCGCCGAGCACTACCGGCACCCCCAGTTGATGACGTCAGCCTCTCACCATTCCCACTCCCACGTCAAAAAAATCAAATTTTTCGTCAACCCAAGCCCATTAAATCCGATGCCAATTTTTCCGAGACACTGTCCTAATTAAATAAAGTTAACTCTATCTTAAAATTATCCGCGATTTGCACATACGCCCAAAATACATTGTAAAAGTACGTTTCCATTCTAAAAAATATGCATTATAATAATTGCATTGAGATCATCCTCTGCACTGAATCATATGCTATAGATTTGGTCATGTACTAGGTTTCCTCTGGCCGTCTCTCATTTCAATCGCTAAATTCCATGCTTGTGTTAATCCTGTCAAGAATGCACCGAACAAAATAACATTCATTTGACCATTATCAATAATCACTCTGGCGATGCATTGAAGTGAAATGGCTTTCAAACGTAGGTGAACTTAAAGGACGGCATGAGTGGGAGGTCAGACGAATTAAAGTCCTGTTGTCGCTCTGTGTCGCTATGGAAACGGGTAGGGAAATAAAAAAATCCTGAAGCGGATGCATGCGATGAGGTAAGTAGTGAGTTACCTGCAGGTTTTAGCTGTCAAGAGACGATGAGGCGCACTACTGCATCCGTCAAGGCACCCTCCGAGATCAAAAAGGAAGCCTTTATTGCCAGGACACCAACGGATAAAGCTTCGGGTTTTGCCCCTGGAGAATGCGGAGTCTGGGGTAGTAGATCAGGGGGGGGGGAAGTAATGGATATTAATCCCACCATTCCATCAGATCTTATAAGAGGCATATATTGTAAGATGTGGTATCCCTTTCCTGTACACCTAAACTACATCAATGACCCACCCCTCACATGCTGCCCTTCCCAAACCAATAGTGGTCCCGCCCTCCATGAGGACCGTGAATGAGGGTTTTCCGTGCCTATGCCAGTGACCAATTTCTGTCGGCGTGTGTCAGACCTCGTTCGCTGTGCGTATGCCAGAAAAATCAAGACACGCGACGTACTTTGTAGGGAGAACCTGTTCAAATGTGACAAACAATATGCACATTGAGCTGCAAACCTTAGCTGGTAGAGCTCCACTGGCCAAGTCTTGTCCATTACACTGAGAATATTCGACGAGTCCCCAGCTATTGCTGTATGCCATCCTCGGAAGTTCCCCCCAATAAAGCAGCGCTAATCTGGGACCGACCCGATTAGCGCCTATTAACGATTCGCACTTCTCCAGCCTTTTCGGGCTATACTGAGGACTTTGCTGTGCGGGCGCTCAGAGAGCGATATCAATTTCCCCCTGCCGGAATGGTTCCAACGAATGCTGGTCAAAAGAGAGTCCTTACACTAATGGGTTCTGGAATCTGTGGTTGTGCTGTGGGGTCCTACATGGAATCGTGGCCTCACCACATCCAATAAAACATGGATTCGCGCTAATCTCAACTTCCCTTCGAGATTTTGTCTGTGCCACGAGTGCAGCTTTGATCAATAGCTCGACGTTTACAAAGAATGATGACCAAGGCGATAACCGGACTGCCAAGCATTTCGAAATTTCCAGATTGTTCCGACTTGATAAGCAATCCCCCAAGAATCTCATCAAAGTGATCGTCGACAAGGACCTTTTCTCGTCATGTCCCAGCCTGAACGGTGGGAAAGGTCCCCTAGAGCAAGGTGGAGATAACTGCCACCCGCACACAACGCAAAAAAACGGACACGATCAACCTGAGGATCGAGCGAATCCAAATCAATGGAAGACAAGATACAGCGGGTGAAGATCAACTGGCACTAAGGACATGGAGGTATGCCAAAGGGAACTGGAGGAAGTTGAACCTAACCCACCGACAGACCAGGCTTTGAGTCTTGCGGTTTGCGCGTCGAGGCGTCTGCGACATTCGCGTGTCACCCGCGGCCGCTCCTTATCGCATCGTGACGGAGCTCTGCGGCGCTGCCCGTTAGCACTGGGTTGGCAATGGCCGAAGGTAGCTCGAATTCCAAAATTGGAGGGTGTGCCAGCCCCATCGGGCTGAGGAGCGAAGTGGGTAACTCCCCGCACGACTTGGCTTGATAATTTGGAAACGGACAGGCGGGCTCGCTGCAGGAAAATATGCACAGTCTTGCTTTCTCAACAAGGAAAATCCCTCTTCTCCTGACTTTGGGATTTTCTTGTGAGTTTGATGGTTTTTCTATAATGTTTAGGGCTTTGAGGCATTTAAAATCCATATGGCCAAACTCGTGGTTACATGCTCAACTGTTGATTTTGTCTTTGTTATATTGTTTGTGTACCAAATTCTCATCACCCTATTAGTTCCTTGTGCATTTTTGTTTGGCACCTGTGTGGCTAATTGCCACAGGTTGTAATGGGCCCTTTTAGTTTTTGCGGCTTGACCCTTATCTCCACTAATTTTGCGGCCTACCTATGTGGGGGGTTTGATTTGCTTTTCTAGCCCCACGGCCGGTTTCCTTCCAGTCTGTGGTTGTTCGGGCTATCCTGTACTTGCATACCTGGGAATCAAGCGCGAGAAGTCTGCGGCACCATCAAATCTGTTTCCCTGGACGGAGAAAGGGATCGCCCATGCGTGCCAGTGTTGACCCCGACTATGCTGCCAGCTGTCGAGGACACCGATACCTCGGAAGCCATCGGCACCCACTTCCTCCCACCTCTTGTCATTAGAGTCGGCCTTATATTCGTTGACCACGAAGGGTGCCTAGGAGAGCGGCCAGAGCGTAGGTACCCCGGATCACCTATTGCCACAGTCTCCCAAAATAGTGGACTTACTTCCTACTTACGAGCCAAGACGAGTAAAGGACTAGCTGTCTACCAACAAGACACCTGTACCTATCCAAGCACATTTTAAGGAAATTAATCTGCGCCAAGATGGGTAGGTCGATCCGGCGTAGATCCTCAATACGACAGATTATCTCCAAGAGCCTTTCTAGTAGTGTGAACCTAGGCAGAACTAGGTCGGCGAACTTCTCGCACGTTCTGAACAAATGCATAGTGTGGGTGTCTGATTTTTGGGTCGACTCTGTTTTGTTTGTGTTGAGATTGGCGAGGTTTTATTTTGTTGAATGCCTTTTGAGTTTGTAGCTGGAACTTTAAAAGGTCATTAACGACCCTTCTAACTTTTTGTCGTTAGACCGTAGTTCGAAAACTGTCAGCGTAATGCATGGGTTTGTCCTCCAATAGTCTAATCAGTCTATGTATCCGGTCTTCCTAGTTATTCGGCGCTCCGTGTAAACAAATGTGCATTTTTAGAACCGTTGGACCTCGGGAATTAGCCCGGGTTCTCATGCTCTTCACTTGCCTAGAAGTACTTGTGAGGAAATACTCCATCAATATCTCCTCCCCTCCGCCACGTCCTGACTCAACGTTTTTCTACACGAACGTCTATTGAGCCTGCGTCTTCTTGGATGGCAAAGAAAGAGTCTTCGCAAAATTGTCACAACTTAAGGATCATTGTGTGGGTAAGTAGATCATCTGCGAGATTTAACTTACTAAACGGGCAAGAGCGAGGAGGAAAAGCTTTTCAGGCATCAAGCTACATGCCTTGTTCACTTGACTGATAAAAAGAGCTCGCTTTGATTGACCTACCCTTGTCTAACCAATCCTCACGTGGTCCAACTTGGTCACAGCAGAATCCAACATCGCCGAGAGAACTCGACTCGTTTCTTGTCCCTACCGCGAGTGGGACGAGGTATTCCCTCTTTAGAATTGAAAGCAATTACCTAATTACTTCGCATCACTTCCTATCCTTCTATTACTTCGAAAACGCTGGTCCAAGGTGAAGAACAGAGACCTTGTCCTTTGAGAAGCTGGCCATGAATCATGGAGGCTTTTCATCTCTAAACTTCTTGGTGGTGAGGAGGGTTCCCATGGCACACAGAATACTCGTGATTAACATTTCAATGCGAATTGATAACATTGTCGGCATTAGAATCAATTGAGTGGGCGCTAAGAGTTTTACACTTAATATAGCGAGTTTTAAGAACCACCTTCAATGAAGAAATACAGAGAAGCATCAAAGCAAGAAATATAGGAGGACCTATCACAGGGATTTATTTCTAAAGAAGCAATTTAAAGATAACCTAAGAATCTAAACGACGAAGCCCTCATTGCCAACCCGGCCAAAAGGTCACTGACTACGTGAGGGATGTAACACAAAGTTCTTACACCAGTATCAACGACAGACCAAGAGCAAACAATATCAGCACAACCGTGGAGAACGGTGTTAATACCACAAAGAAACAAAAATTACTTCTACCAGTTTCTTCATGACACTTTTCAAAACCGAGAGTCGAATCAACTTCCTTAGAGATTGGACTAGCTTATTCTCATTTCCCTCCAATCGGCGTTGCGGCTCCTGGCTACGAGTCTGAACCGAACCTTTCACTTAGCACCGAAATCCAACAAGTTTTTTCCAACTGGAGGATAAGCATCACGACCCCTATAGACTATCATTCATGTTGCTTATTGCCACAAAGGAGGGGCAACAGACGGCAAAGCGACTTTCGACCCAATAACTTACTAAACGGATCAAAAGATCTTATCTAATTGTTTGCCAAAGCTAGGAACAGGTAATAAAGAATTGATACCCCCAACTCAGTTAGCTTTCGGAAAGTAGGAATATTACCGACGCGTATTACGTATTCTGAACATTACATGGGGATGGGGTACCAAAAAGTCTTTAAGGTGTGGGGTAAAGATTGATTTGAAAAGGCCTATACCTACGATTTCCTGGCCTCTGTCCTATCATTATTAGTTGGTGGGATTCAACAACAAGTGGGCGCGAATGGATCAACTACTGTGTGTGTTAATCCGAAAAAGTCAACGAACATACTTTGTATAGAGAGCGAGCAAATGGATAAAGACAAGTCGATGAGCGAAGGCGAGGGAACTCCACTTTCGCCTTATCTATTCTATCGGCGAGTTCTAGCCGTAATGACCAATGAGGCGATCTCCAATAACTCATCAAAAAGGCATAGTCCGAATCGAACGTTAGTTCAAGGTCCACCCTCATTAATTTTGCGGACGACACCTTTTTCTCTAACGAGGCAAAAGCAGGTACATAGACAAATCTAGTTTTATGGCGTCTTTTGACTGGCATGCAGGAATGAAAATCAACTAGGGAGAAATCGAAGCTTTACTACCTGGGAAGTGAACAGGAAAAAAAAAATTAGATTAGCGAAGATCCTTGAGTGCAAGTTGCAACAATTTCCGTCCAATTATTCGGATTACCTCTCTCCCAACCACCACCTAAGAGCATGTGAGGGAACATTCATAAAGCTTACAACCGCGCAAAATAGGGTTGGCAAGCCAAACTCTAATCTAGGGGCAGACTTAATTGGTAATGCGTCCTAACATACTTAACCCTTTGGCCTCGGTACTTCTAATCCGCTTCCAAGCTCTTTGCATAGTCATCAAGTGAATAGAAGCCCTAACGAAGAATTTCTTTTGAATGCGGGACGCAACTCCTGGCAATGGATGTTTGTGCGCTTGAAATAACGTCTGCAAGACCAAGTGGAAGCGGGTAGGTATATTGGCATGCGACCTAGGAACCAAGCTGTACTTACCAAAGGGTGGAAATTCCACACAAGCATCCTGAACTGCAGGAATAATGTTAATCCTATGAATTCTATTTATCGTAACGAAACCACTGAGGGAAAGGTCGATCCCTTCAGATCCATTCTATTGCTGGTGAAAGGGTGTCTTAATCCTCAATACAATCTTCAAATGGGGAATAACGTTAAGCTAGGGAACGGAGAGTACCATCGATTTTGGCTGGATCAGTGGTGGGAAAAATTTGAACCTATTGTTTCCCCGAAGCCTACCTTATTTGAGGAAAAACTTTAAAGTTATGAATGCTTTTACATGGGTAATCGAATTGGATTCAAAATCTGGAGCCGATGCGGGTCAAATGCAAAGGTGCTATTGCCGAGCCTTCATAGCTTGAAAGAAAAGATCTCGCTGCTTCTCTGTTGAAGCATAGACCGGAATTGATCCCTGTGCGTAAATGGGAGTTCAAGATGGACAGCATTTCGGTTAAATCAACTTATTCGCATTAAACACGACGATGGGTTGAGAGACGCACCGGCGCAATTAACATCTGATCTTAAAATCCTTTGAAATAAAAATGTTTGCTGGTTTGTCCACGCCCGAGGACCGCAGCGAGCCCGCCTCGGACACGTGCCTCAGACCCGCCATAACTCTAAAACATATAAGGCGCTAAAAACAATAGTAAAAAAAAGTTAATTAATAAGAGGCTCTAGGGTACAGAACTATAAATGTTCTAAAACTGCTACAACCAGGGATAAGATAACACGCTGTAAACCCCCACTAAATAAAAACATAAGTAAATACAATAAAAATGCCCAAAACAGACTAAAAGTAGGATAATAGGTTCTCTACACATGAATCAAAATCTCTCACTCTCCCAACACAAAAATAAAGAGCAACCCACCAAGCAAAGCCGCTCCCGCTTAGCTAGCTACAGCATCCCTCCGCGATTCCGTCCTTACGCCGGGCCGAAGCTCTTGAAAAGAAAACCAGAAAACAGGGCATGAGAACATTAAAAATAGTCCCAGGGCAAAGTTTACTGACTTCAGTGGAACTGCGCCATGCAGTAGCCAAAAGCTACAAAAGAGGTCAGTGACTAATAATGTATTAATTAAACGGTAAACGGTGAAATATAACTACTATAACATAGAGTCTCCACTTAGCATGATTTGCATAATAATAAATCAAACTAAACCATTAATTACATGGATTGGTAAGACACTACATACAGCGTAGAAATGCAACCAATCCCAATGTCCTCAATGCACAGGATTAGTCAAAATGTCGCTTACTATTCACGTCGCAAGTCCACTTAATGATTTAAAAGTTCACATGCAATGTTTCTTTTTTTTGTTCACTAGTCCCAATCATTAAGAACGCCACTCCGATATGCTTCTGGCCTGCGCGTGCCTAATGACCCGTGTATCCAACATCCCCACTCTAGGAGAGCCTCCCCTCACGGCGATCCACTTCGGTGCCCAATCCGCCACGGTGCGAGCATATGTCGCGATGGCTATCTGCTTAGGAGTGCCGGCTTGTAGGGAGCGACCCTTCACAGCATTGCGATATTGAGCACAAAGTCCGCAATGCAAGCGAATAAGTCCGTCTCAGGTCCCAATGGTTCACACTGTTCATCGGATCTAAAAACACCCGAATACAGCACATGTCCCCAAAGCCTGCTACTAATCGTCATGTCTCTAAATGGAAGCTACTAATGTCGTCTGTCCAAGTCACATTTTCAATCAACATATCTAAAATATGGAATATAGTCGATGTCGAAATGGCCTATCATCAAGTCTCTATAATGCCAGTTTAACACATTTTCTAGTCAAAGGCCTCTCCTCATGACACTATGCCTCATGTATGTACCCAACCATGGATACTAAGTTCAAGAACTTGTAAACTTCTCAGTCAATTCGCAAGCAAAAAATGATTTCCCGTCTCATCCACAGGATGGTTCCTGCAATGCATATTAACAAACAGTATATCCTGTCTCTACTATCATGGAGTACATTTTCCTGATCATACATATGAGTTCCCGAGAAAATTCTCAATAAACGCTACTCAAACATGAATATCATGCATTTAAAGAGAATGAAGCATTTAACCATTAGAGAATTCCCTGCCATTTCAAAGAAGCCAAACCACCGATATCGACGAAAACTCTCTCGTTCGTCCAACAGGGGTTCCCCCCTAGTCCCTAGTATCCTAGAAGGTATAAAACATCTGTTCAAACAAGCTCTACGAACAAAGCAAGCTAAAACAATTAAGATCTCTAGACTATTGTTGGAGAAAACTCAGCACCCGGATTAGTACGAATCCTCTCGATCTCAAAAAGGGAGTTAGATTCCTTCAATTCCAACCTAAATCAAAGTTCTAACCAATTCAATTTGTTCTAAGAGCTACCGAATCAAAAATCTCCATTTAGCCAACTCAAAATCTAGTTCATCTGCTCAAATTCTCGCAATAAAACTT
>NC_033644.1:4947419-4949495 GCF_001540865.1 Ananas comosus | reverse complement strand
GATTCCAAGCGGAAAAACTGCAAGCCGAACTATACCCTGTGAATGGGAAAATCATCCGCTAATGGACTTGGTGACGCGGCTGCCTAAGCACAAGGTAACATGACGCGTAAGGGTGGTTGTGACCCGGTTGACAAAATCGCGGCACTTTTTGCCGATCCACCACACTTGGTCGGAATCAAGTAGCCCAAGTCTAGCATCGACAGTGCGAGACTGATCAATAGGGGTCCAGATCAATCGTATCGACGGACCCTAGGTTCACATCTCAGTTTTTGAGAAAGCTTAGCAAGATGTTAGGCACGCGGCTCGATTGCAGTACGCATTTCATCCTCAAAAGTGACGTCAATCGGAAAGGTCGCACGCCTTCACGGACCCAGCGGCAAGCGCGCCCGGACCGTGCCCAGACCCTATGTGGCCATATGTCTTCGACATATAAAAGGTCGTCCTAAAACAACAAAATAAAAGCAATAAAAAAGACATCTATATTATCAGAGCATAATAAATGTCTAAATAGCTACATGCAATGTATAAGGTAAACTGAAAAGTCAACTAAATAAAAAACATAAAGTAAGTACAAATAAAATATCCAATACAAGTGCTATAGGTAGTTACATAGTGGTCTCATATACATGGATACAAAAATCTCACACCTCTCAAAATACCAAAGAAAGCAAAGACTGAATCTAGAGGGAGAGAACATGTTGCTTACCTCTTAGAAGCTTCAAAACAAGTTCTAAATCCTTTAAATCCCAAGATCTATCCTCCACTTAGCTCCAAATCCAAGCTTGAGGCTTCATCCATGGTGGAAATGGCACCAAAGGGCAAAAGAGAAGAAGATCCATCAAAAACCAAGCAAAAATGGAAATCAAAATCAAGTGGGACAAGGTGGAGCTTCACTCACCTTCCTCTCCTCTGGTTCCAGCACAAAAAAAGCCCTAAGGGGCGTGGGTGCTGTTATAAAGAGCCCACAATCGCGAAAAACCCCCCGCAGAACATACTGTTCAGATTCTGCCAAAGTGTACTGGTACACGGGAAAGTGTACCGGTACACATCCTACGAAAATGCGAACCCGAGGCTCGGGTTCGAAATTCGCCACAAGTGTACCGGTACAACCATCAAGCGCGTACCGGTACAAAATGTGTATCGGTACGACCATCAAGAGTGTACCGGTACATCTTGTGCAGAAGGAAATCCGAGAGTAGGCTAAGTCCAACTTTTTAGTGACCTTAGCGCTACATAAAATGCTACAATTCTCGGGATACGTGCCATAGGTCGGAACACTATCAACGACCCACCCGAAAGTCTGGAAAGACTCGGGACACTGTCCAAACACTCGAACCCCGCAATTTGCAAAGGTCCAGTGCGTCACAAAAGGACAATCCAAATACTTGAGGACATGCTTCGAGCGTGTGTGCTTGATTACAAGGGCGGATGGCACGATCATTTACTGATGGCAAAATTCGCATACAATAACAGCTATCAAGAAAGCATTGCAATGGCGCCATTCGAGGCTCTATATGGAAGGAAGTGTCGCTCGCCGATACACTGGAGCGATGTGGGCGAGAAAATGATTCTTGGCCCGGATGTGCTGCGGGAGGCGGAAGAGAAGGTCCGCTTTGCCCGACAAAGGTTAGTAACGGCGCAGTCAAGGCACAAAAGTTATGCCGACAGGCGGCGAAAGGATATTGAGTTCGCAGTAGGAGACCGCGTATTTCTAAAAGTATCGCCGATGCGAGGAGTTAAGCGGTTCGGTGTTCGCGGGAAGTTGAGTCCCCGCTATATCGGACCCTTTGAGATTTTGGAACGAGTTGGTGCGGTGGCCTACAAGTTGGCATTACCACCGAGACTCGCGGGAGTACATGATGTATTCCATGTATCCCAACTCCGCAAGTATGTGTACGACCCGGATCGTATTCTCTCGTATATACCGATAGAACTTCAAGATGATATGACTTATGAGGAGTTCCCGGCATATATTGTCGATCGGGAGGTACGAAAGCTTCGGAACCGCGAAATCCCATATGTCAAGATACATTGGTGCGAGCACGATGACCGGGAAGAAACGTGGGAGCTCGAGAG
>NC_033644.1:4934169-4944018 GCF_001540865.1 Ananas comosus | reverse complement strand
TCAATAACTTATGCGTACACGTCGTCGGATTGTCGAACGCGATCGCACCAAACGCGTCGTTATACCCCCAATGTAAGTTTGTGATATGGGTCAATTTGAGATCAAACTCAACTAATTTACAAAAACCCTTCTGGAGCCCTTAAAATGCAATTATAGCAAAATGCCCACATTCATCTCATGAATCAAGCATAAACCATCTATTTACATGTAATTCATTAAAATCATCTTTAGAGTATAAAAACTACCCTAAATTATCTACCATTAAAGCTCACAAGAAGCTGTACCTCAAGAAGCTTGCTCACAATGGCTCAAGAAATGAGATGAAGATGAAGCTCCATCTTTCTTGCCTCCTTCTCACCAATCTCTCCTTTTTATCCACTTCTAGAGAGAGGGAGAGAGCATTCTAGAGAGAGGGAGGAGTTCCTCTCTCAAACATTATGTGTGTGTGTGTAGTGTAAAAGAGGGAAGAAGAAAGAGCCCCATACATTAGCCAACTTCCCCCAATTTACAACATTGCCATCAGCCCAAACTGGGCATTTTCGGGGTTCTGAGACCGGTCCTTGCGGTGAGAGACCGGTCCCCGAAAGGCCAGAATTCCAGACTTAGCCAATTTTTCAGCATTTTCAGCCTTTATCCTTTTTCACTCCGTTTTCGCTCGTTTTCGCTCGTTTGACCTCCGTTTCTTTCCAAATCGAACCGAGATTCTCCAAACATGTTTTCAAACATGTTTTCATCATCTTTTCATCCACGCTAATGCCGGGTTTAGTCCATGGTCTAACATAGCCTTCCGGGTTCCGTTCTCGCGCCCTATGCGCACCAAAGCACCCGAAATGCTCCTGAACTTCGCCGGAATGATTCCAATGGCTTTCTAAGCTAACATACATCGTAACTTCTTGAATTAGAAGTCGGTATATTACAGGGGAGGCTCTGTCTGTTCGGCGTCTGTTGACGTGACCCGAACCCGACCAAATTGGCGGGGATTGGGGCGTAACAGGACCCTTGAGGACCGGTCCTTCCTGAGAGACCGGTTCCCGAGAGCTGACCTCTCGGGACTTAGCCAAATTTTTACTTCTCCCGCGGGTTTCACCTACGGGGACCGGTCCTGCAGCCGAGGGACTGGTTGCATCAGGCAATCCCGCAACCACCACCTATGGGGACCGGTCCTTCTCTGCTAGGGACCGGTCCCCGAGAGCAGAATCTTGCCAAATGCATATTTTTGCATCTTTTGTTCTCGCGGATTCGACTCCAAAGCACTTTTTATGTTTTGGACATCTTTAGCTTTTCCGAAGCCTACTCACTCGACAATTAGTCGATCCTGGACGAAGTATAACTCTCAGATTTTGAGAATCCACTTCCTTACAAAGGACTTGGTATGGAGAAGATAATATTGTTGAGGGGGCGAAGTTAGAGTTTTGTGATTTTGGAGTTCAATCTTGGGATTGATCTCTTTTTGCCCTAATTGTTAGGTTGACGAACGCGTTGGTGTGAACAGTTTGTCGATCCGACGAGTGGTTGCGGAGATATTGGCGAAACGGCCATTTTTCGTACAGATTGCCGTAGCGGGCGGCATAGAGGTCTAAAAATCGGCGAATTTGATTCGTGAGCTCGTAGCATACCTACAAGGTGGGGGGTGCTATCCGGAACCTTCGAGTTCCCTTTTATGTTTATGTCACTTCATTTTGAGCATATTTGTAAATTCCATTCATGCATGTAGGGTAATGGACAAGTGATGGTTGGTCAAAACTCAATTGTATGCTTCTAACGTATTTGAACATATGAATTGATTTCGAATCCTGTGAGTTGTACATGTTAAACCCTATACTTGTGTGAATGTGGGAATTGAACCATGACAATAGTAAATCAAGGTGACATTGACATTAGTAACGAGATTGGCATTGAAAAGAGCATAGCTAGACAAAGTCTAAGTTATTGTGGCAAGTGTAGCCTAGGGAATGAGGTGAGTGACAGGTAAAGAACCCAATGGTTCATTGTGGCATCGAGGCGAGTGGATAGTGTGGCTATACGTTCCCAAAGTGGGAATTGGATCATACTCACATGAGTCTTGGCTTGAGGGCGGTAGCTCCCCCTCAAGCGGTGCGTTCCGGAACTGACACCACTGGGAGAGAGGTCTCAGAAGACGGTCCCTCGGGTAGTAGTGCTTGGAGCCTCCCTGGCTAATAGGGATTTTGGGTTGTGAGTCGGGATAAACCAGGAGCACCCCGTGATGCTTGATTGGATAAAAGCCATGTGAACTTTACATTATGCATGCACATGTATCATACTTGAGATTATATATCTGCTGATTATCTTCCTTGCAGGTATGGTATTAGTATATAGCATTAGTGGGTTGCTACTTTTATTTCCTATGAATACTTATGCCTGAATAAACCTAGTGGGTAAATCGGCGGGGTCGGCGGCCGAACCCACTGGGAACTTCATTCTAGTTCTCATTACCACTAACCCTGTAGATCCGAGCGCGAGCGGGGCGGCGGAGAATCGAGGCAAGGGTTTAGCGCCGTAGCTAGTGGCCACCGGAGTTACTAGGCATTTCCCTATGTATAGAGTTTCAACTTTTGTTTGTTGAACAGATAATGTAAATCATGTTTTGATTAAATGTATAAATGAAAGAGAATGGATGTAATAGTATATGTATTTGGTTAAAATGTAATCAAATATGATATGTATGGTTATATGTTTAGTGTAGTAGTTAGAGCTTTTACTACCTTTGTTGTTGCTTGCCCTCGTGCAAGCCTTGTGCAATTATGTTCACTTGTGTTGAAATTCTTGATTGTACATGTTATTAGAGCCTTGGGCGGACAGGGGAGGTGCTATCCATTCGGCGTCTGTCGACGTGATCCGAATTCGAACAAATAGGCTAAACTCGGGGCATGACAATTACAATTTTGGATTGGACTTTGCATAGGTTTGAGTTGTAGCGAGAGACATCGACTGGGGGTCAATGACCCACGGATATTTTATGGTAGAGGTGGGTGCTTCGAGCTAGTAGTCAGTAAGACTGTATCTTCACTATTCATTAATTTACTCTTCTTATATGTCGGCATTTCATTATTACTATCTTGCATAGTGGTAGGCTGATTTGGACATGTAGAGTAGGCTCTTTCACTTCTTGACTATCAGGGGACTTTTAGGTCCAGGTGATACGGGATATGGTTACATTCTTGACATGACCTGTTTGGTCACGATTTCGGCTTCGGACACAGTTATCGGCTTTTTGCCTAGGTTTATTATGATCAGCCACATCACTTGAGAGTATTCATTGACATTATGTCGGTTTGGCCATCGACAAGGGGTGTACTTATCTAGATAGGCCATCCTTCGAGACGCATGGATCAGGTTCAGTGCAGATAGTGGCAGGTAGTGCATGAGGTCGACGAACCAACATGGCAGGTTGAGAATTGGGTACAAGACTTGGACTTTTTGTCCAGCATAGCATATAGTGGTAGCATTTATACAGTAGTGGCATTTTGTATATATCGTCTATATTTTTTCTATTTGCTACTGTAGGTGTTATTCTAGTTCATACATATATATAAGCACACACTATTTCTTTCCCTGTGAATATGACTAGCCATCGTGGCTCTGTCGTTACCACTGAAAAACCTTGGGTCGGTTTCTCACTCAACTATTTTCTCAGGTGACGCGCGCAGGTGGAAAGGCTGGGCACGATACGGTCTGAGGCTTCCGACATGGTTAATCGTATTAGCGATCCCCTTACTAGTTTATCTCTTCGTATTTCTCTTTTATTAAATAAATAGATACTTGGTAGTTCAGTTAGACTGTTTTATATCTTGCTTGGATGATTGAGGTATTGAATTTATGGATTATGCTATCGATGATGGTTTTGTATGCATTTACATGATTGGTACATCGTGCAAATATAAAAGGTTCATCCGTGTGGATAGAGAAAATTCTATATTTGTAGTGGTCTGTGCCTCTCGCGAGCAAGGCTGGTTTTAAAAAAATGGGCTATTTTTCGCATCTCTGATTTCAAACGACACTTTGCGATAATTTTTTTTTTTTTTTCAAAAAGGACCCCATGGCGTGACAACTTCTCAACTACACGCAACAAAATAAATTATCTATAACTGCAATACTTTCTACTACATTCTTCCAAATGAGATATATATAGTTGTAATTGCTACATCTCAAACTGCTTGCATCTACACTGCGAGCATGTTTGGTTCGCCCTTTTTTTACCTTGGAATCGGAAACAGAATGCATGAATCTGTTTGTCCTTGTTTGGTATGTGAAATTCCCATTCCGATTCCCATTCCCAATTGAATGGGAAACCCCCTACTTACCCCTTTTTCCAATCTGGCCTAGAAGGCCGGATTGAAAATTGAATCCGGGCATAATGAATTTGTTCGGATTAACTTTAATTTTTTTAAGGTTATTTTTTAATTAAAACATAGGTTTAAGTTTAAAAATTATATTTATAAATTTTAATTTTAATTTGAACTTAAAATTTTAATTTTAATTTTAACTTAAACTAAAATTAAAATTCAATCATGCATTTCGAATTTAATTTATAAATTTGAATTTAAATTTAAATTTAATTTAAAATCTAAAGTTTTATTCAAATTTTATTTTAAATTTAAATTAAATTTATGGATTAAAATTGAAATTTAAATTATAATTTTAAGTTCGAATTTGAATAAATTGAAATTTAGTTTTATATTTTGAATTATCCGTTCAATTTCAAATTTTAATTTTTAAAAATATATATTTAAAATTTTGACATCATTTTAAAGTTTTGATGTAAATTTCTAATATTTAATTTACAGGTTGAATTAAAAGTAATATATTAAAAAGATAAAATTGATATATTAATTTTATTACATTTTTGATATCTAGCCGAACAAACACCGACAATGGAAATGGTTTATTCCGATTCCGATTCCGGTGGCGAATCAAATAGAATGAGGTAATGAACTGTTTCCAGCTTATTCTTATTCTGATTCTGATACCAATTTCGACTTCGAACCAAACACACCCAACATTTCTAATTACATTAAGCCAAACAGCCCCTTAACGTCTGAAAAAATTCAAATCAGTTATATTTTTGTGAGAATGTTTTAAACTATTTGAAACAAGATCAACACTCTTGATCTTGAATACAAGAATCCTATCATCATTTTTTAAAGAATATTTATTTCAGTCATTCATTTTTGGCCAATTTGCATAAAAAATCCACTTATTTTGGGCTTTTGCAAAACCGGGCCACCTTTTTCGTTTTTGCAGATTCGGTCCACTTTTTCAGCAAACTGACCAAAATACCCTTTTTACTTTTTCTTTCCTCTTTCTCTCTCCTCTTCGTTTCTCTCGTTCTTTTTTTTTCTCGCCGGCAGAGCGGAGGCGGAAACGGTCCGTCTCGCCTCTCACCCTCATTCTCTAGCCCTCGCCCTCGCCCTCGCCCTCAGCCCGTCACCCTTGCCCTCGTCACGCACCCCCACATCTTCGCCTCCAACCCCGCTAAAGGCCGGCACGCTTTTATTTTTTTTTTTTTTTGCTTTTTCTTTTCTTTTTTTCTCGGATTCTTCTCACGTCTCGACGACCGATGCACTCTCCGTCTTCTCGTCTTCCCTCGGCCTTCTCATCTCTCCTCTCCATCATTCTCTGGCGCTCGGACGACGATGCATTCTCGCCTGACGCGACGTCGACACCGTGGAGGTCACTGCATCGCTACAGGTCGGAGGGGGGTCTTAGCGGTGTCGTTGTCACGCCCTGGAGGGTCCCTTTTTGTTTGGAAAAACAGCGAAACGACTGAAATTTTTTTTTGAAAACACCTGACCCGGGTATTGTAAGATCCGCCACAATTACAGGGAATCCACTATTCACAAACGGCAGGTCTCCTGTATTTGCACAGTAACTCGTCGCCACAAGTACCACGATACACAATCAGAGTACACAGAATTACACCGACACCATATAGAACACACAGATCCCAACTGCACATGCAATGCCGTTCATACAACTTAATTCACAACGCAGACAGTATTCCAAGTTTTAAAATAATAAATCAGAACTATATTTTTGAAATGTTTTCACCACTCGGAAACGAGTTTGAGAATTGCTAAGTTCAGAAATCCATTGAAAGCCTCTTTTAAAATTTGTTTCCCACACAGAAAAACTTTATCTTTTAAACGCTTAGCACGAGGGGGTAGAAACCATCGTTAAACTGTACTCGAATCATGAGAAACCTTTTTTTTTTAAAACAAGCTACACGAGGGGTAGAAAACCATTTTTATTGAAGAAGCATATATCTTTTTTATCGCACGAAAGCCCAGCAGAAAACTGAATATTCAAGTTACGATGAAACTGAACCGTTAATGAAAGTTTACTATTTATTCAAGGCAACGGGAAAAAATAATCCAGACGTGGCGGTAGCTCTAAAACGCGGCCGCGCTTAGCTCGCCTTCCTCACCTGCGTCCCCACTGACCTGCGACGGTACCTGTAATGGGTGGCGGGGTGGAACATCGTAAGAACATAGTCTCCGCCTCCAGGTGGTTACCGACAAGCCGACGAGGGGCGGCGAAGGATGTACGCAACCAGCAAAGGAGGCTAAGCAAACAGTAAAAGGCTAAAAATACAGTAGCTACTATGCTATAAGCAACAGAAAGTAACAAAGTAAGGAACTGATGGTTACAAGTAATGATCTACTGCTACTCCGATGTATGCATAACAACTGGTCGGATAGTCAAGGATACGCCAATCTAAACCTTGCTTGTGGTCGGAACTTCTAGAGCTATGCCACATACACGTCACGTGCCATATACCCCAGTCGTAACTCTGGGCTCACGGGTGGGCAATAGCCAAACCACTTTTTCCGGAAAAGAACACCCTGCGGTGGATCAGACCGCTGTTGTGTTTCGTGAAATGCGAAAGAGTGGTGACGATCGATCTGCTGATATGCTCAATAGACAAACCGTCGCAACAGCCGACACGACCCGTTATTTAGGTCTAAGTACAAAGTGAGACGACCGCAGATAGGTCAAAGTTTTGTAAGTAGTTGAACGATCAAATAGGTACTGATGCAAGAAGAACGACCAATCCAGGATCACTGTATAGTATATACTAATGCCATTACTCTCCCTACACAGAATGCTCGAATAGGAAACTGGGGCAGAGTAAATAAAGACAGTATGGTGCAAGGCTTCATATGTAACGAAGTAAAACAATATGATAGACGATGTAAAGTATGGGTAAAGGTAAGACAATCATCGAGGTAGCAGCTTGTACGAACTTCGGAATCTGTAAATACCCCATGTTATAAAGACTGAAATGGGTTCTCGCTAGGCGAAGACGAAGCGACGGCCTACGAAGGGTTGCCACCGGGTTAGAGATCTAACCCACAACACAATAGAAACGGACCATTCTACACAAATACCAAATGTCATTAACTCCCACTGAAATTCGCGTATTCTCAAACACAACTTCGAACAGCCGGAAGTCCCGAAAACCCGTACCGGAACTCCAAACCCGTCGCTCACCCATTCGGTGTTTCTAACCTCGAAGCGACACAGGTGACACAGCCAACAAGCTCCTCTCAACGACGCTACAGTCCAGCCACGAGGCACGTGATGAATTCCGAGTCGAACGCTGTTCTATCGGGGATTTCGCCGAAAACGCTCCTGAAATGACGGAAAATAGTATTTCGCAAAGGCTTGGGCCTTGACGATCAGTCCAGAGTCTATCTTAAGGCCTTTGGACTGTGCCAACACAGCAAACGACGAAGCCGAAACGCAAACGATCCTAATGGCCTCATGACATACTTTATTTTTATGTGATTTCATGGCTTTAAGGGTCGTACCAGCAAAACCAGAGGATCATGTGGAGGTTACCATTGCACTAGCTGCAGGTTTCAGTATTGCCGAGGCGTGCTACCTTTCCGGACACTGCGGGGGCAGCAACCACTCGGCGCACGAGCGACGTGGGCGCAACTCAGCGAATCAGTGCGCTATGTGAGAAACTCCTTTCTCACTACCAGGACCAGCTAACTAAATGAAGCGGAGCATCGTGTTCAGCACTGAGGCCCACGTCCCGACTGCTCACTCCGAGGGATGCCAGGGAGTTATCGGATCACGGCAATGGTGACCGGAACGCAAAAACTAGAGTGCTTTGGACCACAAAGTAACTATCACGGGAGGCTGTGGGAGCTAGGGATGGCCGCGGCGACTCGGATGGCGGGCACTCCGGGCGGTATGGGAGCAGCACGTCGGGGAGGTCCGCGGGAGGTGCTGGCCCGGCGGATGGGCAGCAAAGCGGTGGCGCACCGAGCGTGTCCGGCGGAGAACGGCCGCTGACTTCCGTTCGGGTGGAGATTGCGGTCCGCGACGGGCGGCGACCGGGGGGAGTGGTCCGGGGCGGCGATGATCCGGTGCCGAGAGGACCGAGGAGGAGGTGGTCAACCTCAGGCCGGTGAACGGCGAGCGCTCGGAGTGGCGCGGCTCCAAGGTGGCCCTTCATAGGCACCGGAGCGGGCGGGCGGGGAGGCCTTGGCCGCAGCCGGCAAGGCGCGCCGGGGACGGCCGCGGTGGACGCACGCGCGTGGTTGCAGGGAAGATCGCCGGGATCGACAGGGGTCTCGGCCGCAGGGGAAATGCGGCTCAAGGCCGCAGTCCTATGAGTCGGCCTGGCTCGGTTCTGGGCCAGACACCGGTAGGCTGCGAGCTCTTTCGGCGGCTACGGCGACGTCGGGGGGGCCGGGGGCGGCGGGAGAGGGCGCTTGGAGGAAAGTCTCGACTAGGAAGGATGGAGTGATCAGGCACGGCTAACAAGACCCTACCAGCACAACTTAAGCCGGATGGTGAAGCGTTGCTCCAAGAGAGAAGGGAAGCTTGAGATGCCAGTTGCTTTCTGCAAGACCCAGCCGGCCGGCGGAACTGACTCGACGCCAAGGCACGACAAGCGAGACCGGCGGGCGGCGTGTGCTGGCGATGGCAGGGGCGGCACATGGACGGGGGGGCTGGGGTTCTAGGGTTAGGGTATAGCGTCACAAAACCCTAGATCCCTATATTATAGATATGGGGAAACTGAGCGGAAAAACGCCCTCCTCGAAAGGAGTCGAATTATTAACCCAGCTCGTCAACAGCGCAACGCTGCACAACAACGCAACTCAGTCCCTCTAAAGTTCGAAAAACTCGCCCCAATTCGACGCGAATAACAACTATCAGTTATGCCTTTTTTCCGAGAATAATCGCATAAGTTCACAATCAAGCCCTTCGCCGCGCACTTTTCGCGAATTTACCAGAACGATCGTCCGGTTCCGGATTCCAGTCGGATTTGCCACCAGCCGCGATCAGCACGACAGAGGCATCGCAACTTAGACACTCGTTCGCCCGAAAGGATTTCATTTCGACAAAACATCCCCCACTAGATGTCACCAACAAACCACATAATAAGACAACTATATTGGCAACAACCCACTACACCCTTTCTCAAAAATCCTCTTAGAATCAATTCCTCAGTCCATGGGTC
This sequence comes from Ananas comosus, assembly GCF_001540865.1. Taxonomy (NCBI): domain Eukaryota; kingdom Viridiplantae; phylum Streptophyta; class Magnoliopsida; order Poales; family Bromeliaceae; genus Ananas; species Ananas comosus. Next base: position 4,934,519 of record NC_033644.1, on the reverse strand, counting down.
CAGGATAGCGAGCGGTGAACGAGCTATTGGAAAGGTATATTCCGGCAGTTCCGATACCGTGTTCGAAAAGTCACTCTAACTCCGCCGGCCCTCATTTCGAGGAAAACCGGAATTACTATTCACTTAAGTCAGACTTCCGGGTAGTGATAATTCTACCGTCTTATACTCGTTTTCTTCCTGAAATTGCAGGTCTACATTATAATCTATATATACACCACAAGAACATCGCTACAAAACAAAAGGGTATTAATCAATAATCAGAATCTCAGTTATTACATCATCCCTCACGTTACAAGAAGTTTTTCCTCGAACTTTAATCAAGACTCGACCCGCAACCCTCAAATCTCTCT